>NC_080174.1:8499648-8610943 GCF_950295315.1 Erinaceus europaeus
GCTCTGGTAGAATACATAAATAAACACACAAAGGAATGAATCTGGAACTCTGGGAGTCACCACTCCAGGCTGTAAAGATAAAGAGATTTATCTGTTCAAGTTATATCCACTAGAGAACCATGGGAAGGTCACATTCTCCTAAACCATGGGGAAAATGCCAGATGTATGGACTGACTTATTTTATTTAATATTCACATAAGAGGAAAAGGCAGCAATTCCATTATGTGTCTCCTTTGGATCTAGGCAGAAGTCATTGATGTCTGCTAGTTGACTGGCATTATGTCTGTTTAGGCTTTTAAAATTTTTTTATCTTCATTTATTTATTGGCTAGAGATAGCAATAAATCAAGAGGGAAGAGGGAAATAAAGGGGGAGAGAAGTAGAGAGACACCTGCAGCCCTGCTTCACCACTCACAGAGCATTCCCCTTGCATCTGGGGACTGGAGGCTTGAACCTGAGTTCTTGGGCATTGTAACATGTGTGCTTAACCAGGTGCACTACCACCCAGTCCCAACTTTTAAAAAAATAATTATTAGTTATTTAATAATGATTAACAACATTATAAGATAACAGGGGTACAGTTCCATACAATTCCCACCACCAGAGTTCCATGTCCCATCGCCTCCACTGGAAACTTCCCTATTATTTATCCCTTTGGGAGAATGGACCAAAACTCTTTTGGGGGTGCTGAAAGTGGGTGTTCTGGCTTCTGTAATTGCTTCTCCACTGGACATTAATGTTGGTAGGTGGATTCATACCCTCAGCATGTTTCTATCTTTCCCTTGTGGGTAGGGCTCTGAAGAGGTGAGGTTGTCTACCCAGGGAAGTCAGAATGGTGTCAGAGTAGTGTCTGCAACTTGGTGACTGAAAGATCTTAAGATATAAAGCAGGACAAATTGTTTAATAAATAAGAAGCCAAAGGTAGAAATAAGGCAGATGAAATTAGGGGTCTTCATGTGGAAAGAAGCTAGCAAGTTTATTTTAGGTATGTTCCAAGGGCCCAAGACTTGCCTGGAACAATTTGAAGGAATTTGGTCACTGCCTAGCTGAAATCCTTCAGTGCTACAGTTCACTTTTAAACCGTGTGTGTGTGTGTGTGTGTGTGTGTGTGTGTGTGTGTGTGTGTGTGTGTGTATGTGTGTGTGTGTGTTTTTTTATTTATTTTATTTATTTATTCCCTTTTGTTGCCCTTGTTGTTTTATTGCTGTAGTTATTATTGTTGTTGTCGTTGTTGGATAGGACAGAGAGAAATGGAGAGAGGAGGGGAAGACAGAGACGGGGGAGAGAAAGACAGACGCCTGCAGACCTGCTTCACCGCTTGTGAAGCGACTCCCCTGCAGGTGGGGAACTGGGGTTCGAACCGGGATCCTTATGCCGGTCCTTGTGCTTTGCGCCACCTGCGCTTAACCCGCTGCACTACAGCCCGACTCCCGTGTGTGTGTGTGTTTTAAGTGATAAAAATTTACAGTGTGCTCCTCTCCCTCTATTCCTTTAAATAATTCCCACAATCAACTCCAGTATAACACCTCCAAGTTTTACTGTTTGAACTATTGGGATTTTATGTCTTCTATTTGGCATTGCTATTTATTGTCATTCTTCAGTCATTCTGGGGAGGGGCGGGTGTCTCCTTCTTCTTCTTCTTCTTCTTCTTCTTCTTCTTCTTCTTCTTCTTCTTCTTCTTCTTCTTCTTCTTCTTTTTCTTCTTCTTCTTCTTCTTCTTCTGCTTCTGCTTCTTCTTCTTCTGCTTCTTCTTCTTCTGCTTCTTCTTCTGCTTCTTCTCCTTCTCCTTCTCCTCCTTCTCCTCCTCCTCCTCCTCCTTCTCCTTCCCCATTTCTTTCTCCTTCTCCATCTTTTTCTCCTTCTTCTTCTTCTTCTTCTTCTTCTTCTTCCTTTTTCCACTGACCTGCATTTATTTCCATGTTCTTTTTGAAAATCTTTCTTCTCTGTGCTTAGTTAATCCAAACTTGGACACACTGTGAAAAGTGAGAAAAATCCTTCTGAATGTGGGACAATATCGCCACCTAGTGGGTGTGATGGGCTTCCTTCTAAAGGCCCAGATTTCTCCTCCCAGGATTCCCTGTTACTGGAATGTACAAAACAGAGGTGGACTTAAATGTCCAATTCAGTCCCTTCGTTTTGCTGATGAGAAACGTGAAAGTCAAGAAAGTCAAGCCTTTAATGCCACTGTGAGACTTCAACTTCAAGGTACTACACCGGGGCCAGGTGGTGGCACACCTGGTTAAGTGCACACACTGCAGTGCACAAGGACCCAGGTTCAAGGGCCTGGTCCCCACCTGCAGGGGGAAAGCTTCACACCAGTGGTGAAGCAGGGCTGCAGGTGTCTATCTCTCTCCCTCTCTCCCCCTCCCCACCCTCTTGATTTATGGCTGTCTCTATCCAATAATAAATAAAAAATAAATTTTAAATTAAAAAAATATATGTACTATACTTTGAGTCTTTCCAGTGACAATCAACTTCAGGGCTGGACCAATACAAACCTCTCATACACATGAAGAAACTGAGGCACAGGTCTCCAAATTCACAGAGGGAATGAATATGAATGAGAACCAGCCTAACCAGCATTTAACCACGTACGCATCTTGCTGCTAGTCTACTTCCATTTCGTCACTATTATTATTCTATTTTAACCAGAGTACTGCTCAGCTCTGCCTTCTGGTGGTATAGGGATTGAGGCTGGGACATCAGATCATGAAAATCTTTCTGCAAAACTATTAATGCTGTCTTTTTTTTTCCCCTCCAGGGCTGTTGCTGGGGCTAGGTGCCGACACTATGAATCCACTGTTTGTTTGTTTCTGTTTTATTGACTAGGACAGAGAGAAATGGAGAGAGGAAGAGAAGACAGAGAGGGAGAGAGAAAGATAGACACCTAAAGACCTGCCTCACTGTCTGTGAAGTGACTCCCCCCTCGCAGGTGGGGAGCTGGGGGCTTGAACCGGAATCTTTGAGTGGATCCTTTCGATTCATACAATGTGCGTTTATCCCAGTGCGCCACTGCCCGACCCCCTTCATTATGCTGTCTTCTCAGCCCCCACAATTTCATGTTAAATGTTGCATTTTCTCACTTAAACTGTGGCAAATTATCAAAATATGTGGAGGGGGGGAGTTATTTTCCATCCTGAAAGTTAATAAAACCACAACACAAGCTCCTTAGACAAAAATTAATTCCAGAGGCTGGGTAATGTTTTACCTGGTTGAGTACACACGTTACGATGTACAAGGAGGGACCCAGGTTCAAGCCTCTGAACCCCACCTGTAGGAGAGGCTTTATTTATGAATGATGAAGTAGTGAGTCTTTTTCCCTCTACCTCTGTTTCCCCCTCCCCTTTCAATTTCTCCGTTTCTGTAAAAATAAGAAAATAGGGAGTCGGGCGGTGGCGCAGCGGGTTAAGCGCACATGGTGCAAAGCGCAAGGACTGGGGCCGAAGGATCTCTGTTCGAGCCTCCAGCTCCCCACCTGCAGCGGGCCACTTTGCAAGTGGTGAAGCAGGTCCGCAGGTGTCTGTCTTTCTCTCCTTCTCTCTGTCTTCCCCTCCTCTCTCCATTTCTCTCTGTCCTATCCAACGACAACGACATCAATAACCACAACAATGTTAAATAACAAGGGCAACAAAAGGGAAAATAAATAAATAAATATTTAAAAACTAAGTAAATAAAAAAAATTTTTTAATTAGGGTGAGAGTAGATAGCATAATGGTTATGTAAAGAGACTCTCATGCCTGAGGCTCCAAAGTCCCAGGTTCAATTCTCCACATCACCATAAACCAGAGTTGGGCACTGCTCTGGTAATAATAATAATAACAACAATAATTTCCCTGAGGTGAAGGACTCCTTGTTTACAAACATAGTCCAAGGAAACAATGGATTGAAGCAAAGCAAAGGGGAATTAGGAATTTGAACTGTTTAAATAGTTTAAAGCAAGTATTTACCTTGGGGCCAGTTGGTAGCACAGCAGATTAGCACAGAATAGGAAGTGCAAGGAGCTGCTAAAGATCCAGGTGTTAGCCCCAGCTCCCCACCTGCAGGGGGGACACTTCACAGGTGGTGAAGCCAGGTTGCAGGTGTCTCTCTTTTTTTCTCCCTCTCTATCCCCCCTCCCCTCTCAATTTCTCTGTGTCCTAGCCAATAAAATGGGGGGAGGGAAGGCCTCCAGGAGCAGTGGATTCGTAGTGCCAGCACAGACTACCCCCAGCAATAACCCCAGATGCAAAAAAAAAAGAAAAGAAAAAAGTATTTATCTCTGTCTCCAAATGTTTTGATTCTCAGGTTTAATTGTGGATTAAAGAACTTGTTTAGGCAAGAGGGGATGTTTTGAGACTGTCTCCCAACCCTTCCTCCTCTGAGTTTAAAAGCCCATAACATCAAAGACTGATCATCTTAGGTTTCAGTTCTGTGGGTGAAACAGGGTTTGCCCAGCAACCAGCTCTGCCCGTTCCTGTCCCCTCCCCTTATATCCTGTCATTCCCTAGTCACCAGCTGCTCTGCTTCTGCAAACTGAGAGGCTCTGCCCTCCTTCCCAGTAGTCTTCCCATCTGAGGACTATGGGACACACACACACACACACACACACACACACACCAGCTTTCACAAAGTTTCTCCAAGTCTTTGATGGGAAGCACACATCTCTGGCAATCAGCGACCTGCCACCCCACACCCCACTGCAAGTGGGGAGCGGGAGGTTCAAACTAGGATCCTTTCGCAGGTCCTTGTGCTTTGCGCCATGTGTAGTTAATCCGCTGCGCTACCGCCCGGCCCCCTGAATCTACCTTCCTGACTTGGGATCTGCTTTCTTATGTTTGCTTGTTTGTTTGTTTTCTTAAAACGAGGCCAGGGAACAAGTTATACATATATAAATATATATATAGTGTATATATATATATATATATATATATATATATATTAAAGAGAGAGAGAAACTGGACACCTCTGACAATAGCCTTGTAAACCATCATGTCTCCCAATGAAATAACTTAATTAAAAACCATGAGATCAAATAAAAATCCAAAGATCTGATAAGGACTGAAAATACAAATCTTCATTTCACCTGGGGCTGTGACTACTCTTCCCCTAAGAGTGTTACTTCAGACCATTTGTCTGCAGACAGGCAGGTGACCATGAACTCTGGAACACTGCAGTGTTGGGTCTATCCCTTGAACATCATTCTGTCAACATCTTGGCTGGGAGAGCCCCAAAAGATATACTCATAGGGTTATATATATTATTTAAACTTGTCAGAGGAAGACATATGAACCACATTGAAAACCATCTTCTGTGTCTACACAGTACTGAAGTGGTGGAGGGGATGTTGAGAGAGACGGAGGTGGTGAACTAGGAGCACACTTTTTTTTTTATTTAAGAAAGTATTAATTAACAAAACCATAGGGTAGGAGGGGTACAATTCCACACAATTCCCACCACCCATTCTCCATATCCCACCCCCTCCCCTGATAGCTTTCCCATTCTCTATCCCTCTGGGAGCATGGACCCAGGGTCATTGGGGGTTGCAGAAGGTAGAAGGTCTGGCTTCTGTAATTGCTTCCCCGCTGAACATGGGCGTTGACTGGTCGGTCCATACTCCCAGTCTGCCTCTCTCTTTCACATGTATCCGTAAACTACTGCAAAATATATACCTGAAAGCAGAAGTACACTAGAGTTTGCAGTGAATATCCCCCTAACACTTCCTCTCCACTATTCCAAGCTTTGGGTCCATGATTGCTCAACAACTTGTTTGGCTTCGTATGTTAACTCTCTTTTCAGTCACCAGGTTCCAGATGTCATCAGGATGCCGGCCAGGCTTCCCTGGACTGAAGACCCCACCAATGTGTCCTGGAGCTCAGCTTCCCCAGAGACCCACCCTACTAGGGAAAGAGAGAGGCAGACTGGGAGTATGGACCGACCAGTCAACGCCCATGTTCAGCGGGGAAGCAATTACAAGGGCTTCTCTCCCTTTCTCTCTTTCTGTCTTTCTCTCTCTGCCTACATGGGCCTCCTGTCAAAATGTGAATAGGGGGCTTCTTTCTCTCATGCTCTCTCTGCTTAGATCACCATGTGAGTAAGCTGCTGTTGAGTCCGTGTGTGTGTGTGTGTGTGTGTGTGTGTGTGTGTGTGTGTGTGTGTCTTTCTCCCCCTTGGCCTAACATGTTAATGTTCTCAGTGTTTCCTGAATAAAGTTTAAAATTCCTGAAAAATCATGCTCTCTCCTCAATACTTTGTTGATATAATATGTGATGGACTTTTCAAATATTGGGGAAACAAGCACCAGTCCCTCTGGCATCTAACACTACTACTGTATTAGTGTGACTTCTGCTATCTTCAAATGCATGTATGAAAAACAGGCCCTTTGGACTATCACTAAAATATGCCTACTAGCTGTCTACAGAACGGACAACACCACCCCCCAGCTCTTCATCTGCACTACTCCAGCCTTTAGGTTCATGATTAGTCAACAACTTGTTTGGCTTTCTATGTTAACTCACTTTTCAGCCTCCAGGTTCCAGATACTGGCATGATGGCCAGATACTGGCAAACCAGACTTCCCTGGACAGACAACCCCACCAATGTGTCCTGGAGCTCCAATTCCCCAGAGCCCCACCCCACCCCACTAGGAAAAGAGAGAGGCAGGCTGGGAGTATGGATCAACCTGCCAATGCCCATGTTCAGTGGGGAAGCAATTACAGAAGCCAGACCTTCCACCTTCTGCACCCAATAATGACCCTGGGTCCATACTCCCAAGAGGGTTAAAGAATAAGAAAGCTATCAAGGGAGGGGCTGGGATGCGGAGTTCTAGTGGTGGGAATTATGTGGAGTTGTACCCCTCTTATCCTATGGTTTTGTCAGTGTTTCCTTTTTATAAATAAAACATTAAAAAGGAGGTTCAAGCCCCCACCTACAATGGGTAAGCTTCACAAGTCGTGAAAGAGGGCTACAAGTGTCTATCTCTTTCCCTCTATCTCTCCCTCCTCTCTCAACTTCTCTCTGTCTCTATGCAATAGTAAATATATAAAACTATCTAAAACAAAATAAAATAAGTAAATATAATGGGAGTACAATACAAAAGCAATAGAGTGACAATTTACGGCAGTAATTTGTTAAGAGATGTAAATAATTAATTTGAGTTGCCATACATAGGTTCATGGCTTGATTGATAACCTGTTAATAAAGAGAAGTGAATCTATAAAGATACTAGAAAAAAATGTGTAGGCTGATTATTTGGCACCAAACACTGATATCGATAAATATAATAAAATCCATAATGTATCACTACATCAAAGATTTCTATGACAAATTGATTAGTGAGTATCATCAGTACAAAACATTTAAAACTGGGGGCTGAAAATAGAAAATTTGAAGTATCCTAAAAATATACACATCTTATAAGCAAAATACTTTAATACAGGCTTTCCAAACTTGACAACAATTCTTACAATGTATGTAGCATTGGTAATCAATGAATAATTACAAGGAATAATTATAAACTGTCCAAAAATGAAAAAGTCAGGGGGTCAGGCAGTGGTGCACCTGGTTAAGCACACACATTACAGTGCACAAGGATCCAGGTTCAAGTCCCTGGTCCCCACCTTCAGGGGGAAAGCTTCATGAGTGGTGAAGCAGGACAGCAGGTATCTCTCTGTCTCTCTCCCTCTCTGTCTACTCCTTCCCTCTCAATTTCTCTCCATCTCTATCCAATAATAAATAAATAATTTTTTAAATGAAAAATCAGTTTTTAATCATTCTTGATACAGGAAAAACTAAAGTATCTTTCTTTTCTCTCTGTGGAAAATGTTCTCAACACATTAGCATAGAAAAAAATCAACCAGAGTTGGTCTCCCAAACTCTTAGAAGGAGACCTCAAAGAAATATGAAAGTGGGAGTCGGGCGGTAGCACAGCAGGCTAAGCGCACGTGGTGCAAAGCGCAAGGACCGGTGTAAGGATCCTGGTTCGAGCCCCCGGCTCCCCACCTGCAGGGGAGTCACTTCACAGGCGGTGAAGCAGGTCTGCAGGTGTCTCTCTTTATTTTTTATTTATTTTTATTTTTTAAATTAATTTTATTTGTTTATCTCTTTACTATTTTTTATTGGGGAATTAATGTTTTACATTCAACAGTAAGTACAATAGTTTGTACATGCATAACATTCCCCAGATTCCCATATAACAATACAATCCCCACTTGGTCCTCTGATTTCTTCTTGGATCTGTATTCTCCCCACCCACCCACCCACCCCAGAGTCTTTTACATTGGTGTGATATGCCAATTCCAGTTCAGGTTCTACTTGTGTTTTCTCTTCTGATCTTGTTTTTCAACTTCTGCCTGAGAGTAAGAGCATCCCATATTCATCCTTCTGTTTCTGACTTATTTCACTCAACATGATTTTTTCAAGGTCCATCCAAGATCGGCTGAAAATGGTGAAGTCGCCATTTTTAATAGCTGAGCAGTATTCCATTGTGTATATAGACCACAACTTGCTCAGCCACTCATCTGTTGTTGGACACCTAGATTGCTTCCAGGTTTTGGCTATTATAAATTGTGCTGCCAAGAACATATGTGTACACAGATCTTTTTGGTTGGATGTGTTGGGTTCCTTAGGATATATCCCCAGGAGAGGAATTGCAGGATCATAGGGTAGGTTCATTTCTAGCCTTCTGAGAGTTCTCCAGACTGTTCTCCACAGAGGTTGGACCCATTGACATTCCCACCAGCAGTGTAAGAGGGTTCCTTTGACCCCACAGCCTCTCCAGCATTTGCTGCTGTTACCTTTTCTGATATATCACATTCTCACAGGAGTGAAGTGATATCTCGTTGTTGCCTTTATTTGCATTTCTCTGACAATCAGAGACTTGGAGCATTTTTCATGTGTTTCTCGGCCTTTTGGATCTCTTCTGTGGTGAATATTCTGTCCATGTCCTCTCCCCATTTTTGGATGGGGTTATTTGTTGTCTTGTTGTTGAGTTTGGACTATTAAATGGGGAAAGCAGAGTCTCTTCAACAAATGGTGTTGGAAACAATGGGTTGAAGCATGCAGAAGAATGAAACTGAACCACTGTATTTCACCGAATACAAAAGTAAATTCCAAGTGGATCAAGGACGTGGATGATAGACTAGAAACTATCAGATACTTAGAGGAAAATATTGGCCGAACTCTTTTCCGAATAAATTTTAAAGACATCTTCAATGAAACGAATCCAATTACAAAGAAGACTAAGGCAAGTATAAACCTATGGGACTGCAACAAATTAAAAAGCTTCTGCACAGCAAAAGAAACCACTACCCAAACCAAGAGACCCCTCACAGAATGGGAGAAGATCTTCACATGCCATACATCAGACAAGAGTTTAATAACCAACATATATAAAAAGGGTGTCTGTGTTTATCTCCCCCTCTCTATCTTCCCCTCCTCTCTCCATTTCTCTCTGTCCTATCCAACAACTACAACATCAATAACAACAACAATAATAACTACAAAAATAAAAACAAGGGCAACAAAAGGGAATAAATAGATATTTTTAAAAAAAGAAATATTAAAGCAAAACCTGGAAGCAACCCAGGTGTCCAACAACAGATGAGTGGCTGAGCAAGTTGTGGTATATATATATACAATAGAATAACACTCAGCTATTAAAAATAGTGACTTCACTGTTTTCTGCTGATCTTGGATGGACCTTGAAAAAATCATGTTGAGTGAAATAAGTCACAAACAGAAGGATGAATATGGGATGATCTCACTCTCAGGCAGAATTTGGAAAACAAGATCAGAAGAGAAAACACAAGTAGAACCTGAACTGGAATTGGTGTATTGCACCAAAGAAAAAGACTCTGGGGTGGGTGGATGGGGAGAATACAGATCCAAGAAGGATGACAGAGGACCTAGTGGGGTTTGTATTGTTATATGGGAAACTGGGGAATGTTATGCATGTACAAACTATTGTATTTACTGTCAAATATAAAACATTAATTCCCCAGTAAAGAAATAAAAAAAATATATGAAAGCAGCTAATTAACCAAATCATTACGTTTCTTTTTCTGAAGTTGTGATATTCATAGAATTTGTTGTTAAAACATTTGTCATGTCTTGGGATCTCTGTTTTTACTCCGAATAAATAATGACTTTTGTGTCTAATTTTGTATTCACAATTGTATATTTATAGTCTTGACTCATAATTCTGTAGTCTTTTTTTTCTTAAAGAGGACCTCCCAGATTAGGGACATTTCCAGAGCTATCTCTCTGCCGGACTTCCTCTTAAAGCAAATATTCTATGTCAGATCTTAGTTCTCCAACACACACACACACACAAATGCAGAATGCTCTATATTCTGCTTCAGAAATGGATGTGCAACAGGAAATGGCCCAATCAATGTACATAAACAGTGGGGGGAAGCCTATGTTCTTTCTGAAATTTCTATTCTATAATAAAGCAAATTGGGAATATTTATGTTCATTCAAGAAAAAATAAAAAGTACCTACTATTGCCTTTGCTATTGGATCTTCTCTGCTAACATGTCTAAAATGTGAGGAACAAACGCCATTGTACCACAAGCTACAGAGGTCATCCTCACAGGTCAGTGAAAGAAAACTGGATCCTGGAGGTGGGGGGGGGGGAGCATCATGTTCCTCTCCTGAGACCTTGGGGTCAGTAAGAAAATAAGACTGAAGGAATCATGTTATGTGAGAAAAGGCAAAAAGAGAAGGGTGCATACCGATGGTCAAACGCATAGATAGAACTGAAGAAACAAGGACAGAAAGGAGAAACACAGGGGTCAGGTGGTAGCGCAGTGGGTTAAGCACACGTGGTGCAAAGCATAAGAACTGGCCTAAGGATCCCGGTTCAAGCCCCCGGCTCCCCACCTGCAAGGGGGTCGCTTCACAGGCGGTGAAGCAGGTCTGCAGGTGTCTATCTTTCTCTCCCCCTCTCTGTCTTCTCCTCCTCTCTGCATTTCTCTCTGTCCTATCCAACAATGACAGTGATGATAATAATAACAACAACAAAGGTAACAGTAAGGGCAACAAAATAGGAAAAATGGCCTCCAGGAGCAAGGGATTTATGGTGCAGGTACCAAGCCCCAGCAATAACCCTGGAGAAAAAAAAGAAAAGAAAAGAAAGGAGAAACACAAATTAAAACTTGGACTGGAAGGAGGAATGGGAAGAGACTGGAGGGTCTTTGAGGTGTCTTTGGGGTCCTGGAGCATGATGGAGGATATGGACCTAAGTGGGGGGTGAGAGTGTTTTACAGACAGACGCCAAACAGAGATGAGAAATTATACCCGGGAGCTAACAACTATAACGTAACCATTATCCCCCCAGTAAAGTTATAAATGAAAGAGAAAAAACACTAAAGCAAAACAAAGGAAGCAAGATAGTGTGCTATAAGTTTCAAATCATTACTGGCCAATAAAAATTAATGTATGCGCAAAGCACAAGGACCAGCATAAGGATCCTGGTTCAAGCCCCCGCCTCCCCACCTGCAGGGGAGTCACTTCACAGGTGGTGAAGCAGGTCTGCAGGTGTCTCTCTTTCTCTCCCCCTCTCTGTCTTCCCCTCCTCTCTCCATTTCTCTCTGTCCTATCCAACAATGAACAACATCAACAATAATAATAATAACCACAACAAGGGTAACAAAAGGGAAAAAAATGGCCACCAGGATTTAGGTGAGCCCAGCAATAACCCTGGAGGGAAAAAATAATAAAGAAGAAGAAGAAGAACAGTAATAACTACAACAATAAAACATCAAGGGCAACAAAAGAGAAAATAGATAAATATTTTAAAAAGTTTTTAAAGAATGGAACTATCTTATGATTCAGCAATTCTATTCTTAAGCATATATTCAAAAAGACATTATGATACTAATTTAAAAGGATACTTGCACCCTTGCACCCCTATGTTCACAGCTGTACTGTGCATAACAGCCAAAATATGGTATCAGTGTAAATTCCTATGAATAGATGACTTATAAACAAGTTGTGATGTTGTAATTTAACTACAAAAGGAGTTTTGGGAAGCTGCAGTGTGTACAAGGATTCACAGTGGGGATCTGTGAAGGGGTTTAAACAATACAAGGTTTATTAGGGCATTACAAAAGCATAGAACATATATTTAGATACACAAAATAAGCAATTATCATCAGGGGTTAAGAGTAGGTCCATAAAGTCTGAGTATAGTTATCAATAGTTTAGTCCCATAAAATAAAGAACTATCAGCTCAAGTATAGGTTGCTCATGGCTGTAGAGGGGTCTAAAAGTTTACCAGCTAGCTGAGTCACACGTGTTCACTTCCCAGGAGAAGTAGCCACGGTGTCTTTCCCTCTCTATCCCCCCCCCAATTTATCTGTCTTTATCCAATAATAAATAAAATAGTTTTAAAAATAAGAAATTATAGGATTTCAGCCACACTATACATCTGCATTTCACGTTGCAGTTAAACATTTCATAATGATAATCCAACATTTCATGTTTTGTCCCGCCACTTGATTTGATGTAACACAACTGTTACCTATAGTTGTCCGTCCACCTAACTGGAACCACTAGCCTTGCTTTCTCCTCCCCAAATGGAACAAGAAGCAGTGAAGAGACTTCAACAAATAGTGTTTGGAAACTGAAAAACGATAAGATCCGATGGTACATTTATTTTCAGGTATACCATCTGTAATTCTAGCCTTAAGATAATTCTCTGGTGTCAAAAGTGTCGATGTCACTAAATAATAGAGTCAAAGGGTAAAGAGTCAATATACAACAACCAAGTTCAATGAAATTCTGTAGACACAGAAAGAATAGTAAGTGGAATGTAGTCCTCTGAGCTAAGTTTGTCAGATGTTACAACCACAACAAGGGATCTCCATTCTAATGGTTATTTGATCTCAGTGCTATGAGAACATTAGCAACTCATGTGGTGAATATAGATACAGATAAGCAGAGGCAAAGGGGAAAAATACTATCTTTGAAATACATTCAGTGCTCTGAGTACTATATCCGGCCCACTATATTTATCCATTTATGACGCACTATGGCTTATACATGGGCAGGAGAACGTTAGCCAGATGCCAGGACCTTGAGATCCAAAACTCTCAGGATTGAGAGAAAAATTGCTTCAGTTGTTTTATAGTTTAGCTCAAGAGTCTGGAGGGACAGCTCCTAGACACCTTGAGCTGGAAGAACGTCAGATGTGCCAGTGATCAGAACTCTGGGCAGAGTATTTATTGATCAACACATCAAAAGAAACAGAAAGATTACAGATGCTTTTAAGTAAACACAGTAGGAACAATTATCAAGTCACAAATAACTTTCAAGATGTCGGAGCCACCATAAACGTGTTACACCATTCCATTCCAGGTGGTTCACTTCCCATCAAAGTCTCAAAACCTAGATATAGACCAGGTCCCATGAGATAGGGCATATGTTCACATGTATCCATAAATTAGGGAAAAATATATACCTGAAAGCAAAAGTACATAATAGTCTACAGTGAGTCAGTATGAAGTTCATAATGAAATAGTGTCTACTTAGACTTAAATACCCTCCTCACCTATTTCCTATTATACTTACCTCACTCACTCCCAAGCTATCCTTATCAAAGCAAGGACTGCAAAAGCTGAATAAGGACAAGAGATTGGCATACTTTAATGATGACTCTTTAGTCATTATCTGGCCACACCATCAGCTGGGGCCCTAGTCTTGAGATTCCCAAACAGACATGATGGACCTAGACCTTGAATAAATCCCTCTCTCCATTGTTACCAATCATCTATATCAGGAACAACAAAACAGACCCCTTTGTGGACCCCCATAGAACCTTGCCATCAACTTGGATCAACAACAGTAGAGAACATTCCATCCTCTGAAGGGAGGCTGGACAACATACTCTATGCTACACCTGAGGAAGATGGGTCCTGAAATTGTGGCAGCTTGGAATGTTACTGATGACCACAGAATGTGAGCTCAGATCTACAGGGATGCAGAGGTCACATAGGCTCCTAAGCTGACTAAGGCCCCAAATCAGATCAAATCAGTAGGGTTTACAGTCAACAATATTTATATACCTTTCCCATATTTGGGAGTTACTCTCTTCCCAGATCCAGCTTTCTGGTCCTTTTCCCAGCCATGACATCATCTCCCCAGACAATAACTAGGATCCACCTGCATATCAGATTTCGGGGGGTGGGGGGGGCGGGGGCAGGAGGAAACTAGTATGGCCACAGGTCCTTTGGAATAGAACTAAAATATACCTATTAACTATCTACAGAACAGAGAGCCTCCCCCCAACTCTTCATCTGCACTACTACAGCCTTTAGGTTCATGATCAGTCAACAACTTGTTTGGCTTTACATGTTAACTCTTTTTTCAGACACCAGGTTCCAGATGCTAGCATGGCACAAACCAGACTTCCTTGGACAGACAACTCACCAATGTGTCCTGGAGCTCTGATTTCCCAGAACCCTGCCCCACTAGGGAAAGAGTTAACAGGCTGGGAGTATGGATCGACCTGTCAATGCCCATGTTCAGCAGGGAAGCAATTACAGAAGCCAGACCTTCCACCTTCTGCATCCCACAATGATCTTGGATCCATACTCCCAGAGGGTTAAAGAATAGGAAAGCTATCAAGGAAGGGGAAGGGATACATAGTTCTGGTGGTGGGAATTATGTGGAGTTGTACCCCTCTTATCCTATGGTTTTGTCAGTGTTTCCTTTTTATAAATAAATAATGAAATAAAATAAAAACATGTTACAGTTTGATTACAATAGTCTTTGAATGGAATTAGTCAGGTGTGATTCTCTGACACTTCAAGAACTACTCAGGTCACTCTGTTGTGCACAAACCCGAAGCCTTTCAAGGAGGGAACTAGAGGTAAGAGTTACAGATATGCAGTCTGTATAATCTCAAGGCCTGTGGGCTGCCATTATAATCCTCTGAAGCTTTCATGCTTTTGTTTTAAGGGGAAAGGAATGCCTGAAGCCTTACTTATAGGGCACCTGCTAACAGTCGGCAGACATGTGACTTGAAGGCTTTAAGTAAAATCAATAGAATTTCTTCTAACAACAAATATCAAGAAATCTGGAATCAGAAAACTTCTTCAACAAGACATCATGATACATTAGTGATGTTTCAATAGTGAAAATAAACATATCTGAGCTACGTGTTAACTAGTCTCATGTAGTTAAAGAAACTGTTAGTTTCTGTGGCCATTGTAACAAGTTGCCACAAGGCCTGTCAGTGGTTCAAGTGAACACAAATTTGTTGTAACAATTCTGTAGTTCAGTGGTTTGCAATGGGCCCCACAGGGGAAAAGCCAAGATGCACCAACGGGACAGTTTTCCTTCGAAAAAGTTCTGGGGAGGTTTCACCGTCTGGCTTTTTCATCTTATAGAAATTCTTTGCACCTTGAAGATTTGACCTCATCATAGTTCTTAAATCAGCAGCATCCAGCAACATTCTTCACATTGGGTCTCTGCCAACACCATCTCCCGCTTTTAAGATTCCACGTCAGGACAGTGGTGTCACCACAGAGACCAACATGACCTTCCCATCTCAAAGTCAGCCACCACTGGCAACCAAAGTTCCATCTCTAACCTTAACTCCCCTTGATGGAGTAGTTTAACATAATCATAAGGCTGAAAGTTAGACTATGAACATTTTTCAAGACGGTCATTTTGCCTGCTATAGAATTTGAGCTTGAGAAAGATTAACTACATTGCCAAGGGCCATATGGTAAGTGAAAGGAGAGTAGAGGGGCCTGGTAGAGCACACACATTACCATGCACAGGACCCAGGTTGAAGCCCCCAGTCTCCAGCTGCAGGAAGAAGTTTCATGAGTGGTGAAGCAGTACTGCTGACCTCTCTTATTCTTTCTCTCTCCATCCCTCCCTCCTTCTCACCCTCTTCCCTCTCAGTGTCTGTCTCTATTTTAAAAAAGAAAGAAAGAAAGAAAGAAAGAAAGAAAGAAAGAAAGAAAGAAAGAAAGAAAGAAAAGAAAAGAAGAAAGAAAGAGAGAGAGAGCAGCCTGGAGCAGCACACAGTCTTGGTGACAAAAAATAAAAATAAAAAGAACAGTAGACTCTGCCACTCTAGTTAATGCATCCTTGGTTGTGCAGCTTGTAGGTCTAAATCAGCAAGAATCTCTACAGTTTGTATCTGGTCCAGAAAAAAAAAACCAAAAAACTCTGAGTTCAGAGAAGTAACACAGCACTAAAGACGAGGACTTGCTTGTTTGGTGCCTGATCACACAAATAACCAGAGCTGAGCGGTGATCCGATCCAGAAAGAAGGAAAGGAGGAAGAATGGGTGAGAGAGAGAGGGAGCAGAGGAATATTGCTGGTGTGCCAGGCCCTGAGCTAGTAATAGGTACACACAGATGAATCAAATACAGCACTCCCTTTGAAGAGCTGAGACGCTGACAATGGAGGCCTTGTGATTCTATTGTTACAGCCTAACGCAGGATATTAGGTACCAATTATGCTGTGATATATTGCCTGGAGACTGTTGGCTCTGTGATGAATACAGAGCTCTAGAAGCTCAAAGTGGGCATGATTGACAGAGCAACAAGTGCAGCCAGCAGATGGTCGTGGTTGAGAGGCTTCGCAGATGAGGGCTCACTGTGATGGGCCCAGAAACATGAATGAAGTTTTACTCAGAACAGTGAAGCATGCTGTGAAGCAGAAAGTCTTGTGATATATAAGGGGGGAGGAAGAGATAACAACTGGCAAGGTAAAACTGGCAAAAGAGTTTGGACCCAGGCCGTGAGACCTTGAACCTTTATAAGGTGTCTAAACTTTGTTACGGACTGTGGAGAAGGGGAAAAGGAAAATATTTGAGCAGGTGGAGTCTAGTAAAGTTAGCCTAGAGGAAGAGGGGCAGTTGAAAAGTCTGATGCAATTGCTTTACGGTGGGTAATCTTGGGGAAATATGCAAGATAGGCCACAGGGAGGTTGGGGTAGAGGCCTCTCCATAATTTTGCTAGTTTAAGAGTAGATTTTAGAACATTTACATTCCTATAGAAAAGAAAGTATTCCGGGGGTCTGGTGGTAGTGCAGCGGGTTAAGCACACGTGGCGCAAAGCGCAAGAACCAGCTTAAGGATCATGGTTTGAGCTCCCAGCTCCCCGCCTGCAGAGGAGTCGTTTCACAGGTAGTAAAGCAGGTCTGCAGGTGTCTGTCTTTCTCTCCCCCTCTCTGTCTTCCCCTCCTCTCTCCATTTCTCTCTGTCCTATCCAACAATGAACAATGTCAACAAAAACCACAATGAGGCTACAACAAGGACAACAAAAGGGGGCGGCGAGAAAAGAAAATAAAGTATTCCTGGGCCGGGTGGTGGCGCTTCTGGTTGAGCGCACACATTACAGTGAGCAAGGACTTGGGTTTGAGTCCCCGGCCCCCACCTGCAGGGGGAAAGCTTTGCGAGTGCTGAAGCAGTGCTGCAGGTGTCTAATACCACCTTCCTTCTCAATTTCTGTCTGTCTCTATCCAGTAAATAAAGATTTAAAAAAAAAAAAAGAAGAGAATAAAGTATTCCTTAAGTAATCAGTGGAAGCCATTTCCTAAGGATTTTAAATCTTCTTAAATTGTGATTTAATTTATTTATATCATATGAGTTTCCTATGTTAAAGGGAGAGAGAGAAAATAATGCACCATTCAGACACATACAGCATCAAGAATCAAACCAGAAGCCTCAAGCATGCAAGTCCTGCCCTCTACCTGGACCTTTGTCCAGGTCACCAGAAGATTCCTTTTCAATACATTTATTTAGCAATTATTTATTAAATATCGTCAGTGTATCAGGTTATGCTTGGCTGGAGGAAGATTTGCCCAGGACCCTGTTCCGTCCTAAGGCCTCTGCTATCTTTCTGATTCCAAGGCACTGAGTTACCTCTTGGTCAGGTGAATTAGCAGAGAGATATGGAACAGTTTTTTGCTGTAAGTTTGTTCCATTAGAAATGGAACTCTGGGGGAAATACATCAATATAGCAGTGAGGGAGATGGTGCTAAAAGAAAAAAATACTGGAGGACTTCTTGTGGGAATGTCAATTGGTCCAACCCCTATGGAGAGCAGTCTGGAGAACGCTCAGAAGGCTAGAAGTGGACCTTCCCTATGACCCTGCAATTCCTCTCCTGGGGATATATCCTAAGGAACCAAACACACCCATCCAAAAAGATTTGTGTATACCTATGTTCTTAACAGCACTATTTGTAATAGCCAAAACCTGGAAGTAACCCAGGTTTCCAACAACAGATGAGTGGCTGAGTAAATTGTGGTCTATATACACAATGGAATACTACTCAGTTATTGAGAATAATGAAGTTAACTTCTTTGCCTCATCTTGGATGGAGTTTTCAGGAATCATAGTAAGTGAGATAAATCAGAAAGAGAAGGATGAATATGGGATGATCTCACTCACGGACAGAAGTTGAAGAATAAGAACAGAAGGGAAAACACAAACCATAACTTGGACTCAATTTGGTGTCCTGCACCAACGTAAAGAACTCTGGGACTGGGGGGAGTGTTTGAGTCCTGGAACATGATCATGGAGAATGACCTCGATGGGGAGGGTTGGTTAGAGTGTTATGTGGAAAACTGAGAAATATTACACAGGTACCAACTACTGTATTTTACTGTCAGCTATAAACCATTAATAAAGAAAAAAAAATTTTAAGTACTGGAGCAAGCAAGGTAGGAGCAGAAAGCCTTTAGGAAAGGCAATCAAAGTTCAAATGGGCTTCCTCTTGTGTTGGATTTGTCATGAAATGTCATAACTGAGTAACTGGGGAGGTCATCTGCAAGGGGAGACATTGGCAGAAAGAAGGAAGGAGACAGCTGGAGAGTGGGAGGTGAACGTTGCAGCAAGAGAAAACTGTCAGTGCAAGAGAAGAGAGAAGGGAGGTGAACGTTGCAGCAAGAGAAACTGTCAGCGCAAGAGAAGAGAGAAGGCAAGAAGACCAGCACGACTACTGTTGTTTATGGAAGGTGGGTCGAAATGGAGTTGGAGACAAGCAGGAACCAGATGGGACCTTCCTGCCCATGGGAGGCATGAGTTTATTTTAACAGGGAAGGGTTGTCTGCCCATGATCCAATTTCCATTTTGAAGGTCCTTTTGTCACTCAATATAAATGGCTTTAGAACAAGAAGATGAGAGGCTGTTGCAGGAACTATGCAGTGTAAATGGAGAGTTGATGTCTCTGTGAGAACTACTGGCAAGATGGAATTTCAGGAAGTGGTGAGGACACTGGCTGAATATAATGGGTGCTGAAGTGGGGAAGAGAGACGTCTTATATTCTCAAATTCCTGTGTTTCAAAGTTTGTAGGAAGGCAAGCTCCCATGGGGAAGAGCAAGCAAACCATATGAATACACCAAGCCTGAGAGACTAGGGAGGCAAGTCAAAGGTCCATAAGCAAAGCAACTGCATGTGCAACTATGGGGGGCAGGAAAGGTGCATTGGGGAAGAATCAATATGGCGGCACTCAACCCTTGAAAATGAATGAGCTCAGGAGAAGAAGCAATGAGAGAGAGGGAGAAGATGGTCTTGGACTGAGTTCTGAGAAATCAGATACCTGAGCTTTGAGTAAAGTAATTCAAAAGGGTGGGGGTAAACTTTATGAAACATCGTGAAGAGAGTGTTAATTCCAGATGACTCAGAGGGAAAGGAAGTCAAGTAGGGAAGAGTGGCTCAGTCTGACCTAAGTCTAGAGGCACTGGGTCTACATGGGTCAGAAGGGAAATAGGAAGGTGCTGGAGGGGAGCAAAAATCTGCCACCCCCAGAATATGCCATTGGCAAAAAGATGAATTTCATGGGAGAAGCACAGAGACAAAATGGAGATTGTCTTTTCCATCGAGATTCTTGGAGACAGCCTGGTTTGCAGAGGTGGAATGTAAGTTTTTGCTTCTGCCCCTGTCCTGTCTGGGTAATTTCCCTTCTAGCTGACCCTCCCCTTCTTCTTAGTTGACTTGAGCTGACCTCTCTTTTCTTCTTCCAAAATCCTTTCCATTGAAAGTTTATGGGTTGGTGTCTGAACCCAAGTCTCTCAGAAGTCCTGGGTTTCTCCCTTATGTTCAGGAGGCCCAAGTGTTTGGTTTTGTTGTTGTTGTTTGTTTTTGTTCTTAACAGAGCACTTGCTCGACTCTGGCTTATGGTGTTGCTGGGGACTAAACCTGGGACCTTTGGCGCCTCTGGCATAAGTCTGTTTGTATAATCATACTATCTCCCCAACCTGCACATATTCTTAATATGCCTTTCTCCCTATGCATCTGCCTCAAGCCTGTTTGATTCTTTGCCCATTCTTAAAGAACCCAAAGAGCTATAGAACAATTTCTTTTGCTTCCTAGGCTGCCAACCAACCTCCTCCTCTCCCTCCCCCTTCTCCTCTTTCTCGTTCTCTTTCTTCTCACCGTCCTCCTCCTCTCTCTCTCCCTTCTCTCCTTCCTCTCGTTCACCTCCCCACCTCCTTCTTTCCAAGACTGGGCAAACATATCCATCTCTTTTCTTTCTTATCTTCACCTTGCTCTTCTGAGTCAGAAGAAGAGGAAGTCAGATAATCTGAATCAATTCCAGCTCACTAACTTGTATAGGAGAATGTGGCTCACTGCCTTCTTCTGACGATCTAGCCCCAGATTCTTTGGTCTTAACAAAGAGATGAGTGAAAGATTTATTATAGATATGGTTATACTCTTAAAGTTTTACATCAATGTTAGTTCAAAAATAATAATAGGAAAAATCATCAAAAAAGGAAAAGAGGTAAATAGGGATGGAGGACCTAGAGCAGAGCAAAGGGCAGAGGTAACTTTCTTGAGACCTTTTGTACGGCTGGCAAAATAGTTCTCTTGGATTGTGTGCTGCTTTGCCATGTGTGCGAACCAGGTTCAAGTCCGCGCCCCCCCCCCCCATGCATTAAAGAAAGTTTCTGTGCTGTGATGTCTTTCTGTCTCTCTGCCTCTAAAAAGGTGTTAGTAAGTTAAAAGTTTTAAACGCACTTAGTGAAAGAGGAACAGTGAATTGTTACCAAGTTACACAGGGACACTCAGACTCCTTTGTGAGCCTCCACCCTTATAGGATGGTTTTTTCCCACATCAGTATTTACTTAGTTAGGTAGTTAGTTTTTATGGGTCTTATTCATGCTCAGTTTAACCAATCCAGGATGC
Source organism: Erinaceus europaeus (assembly GCF_950295315.1). Taxonomy (NCBI): domain Eukaryota; kingdom Metazoa; phylum Chordata; class Mammalia; order Eulipotyphla; family Erinaceidae; genus Erinaceus; species Erinaceus europaeus. The sequence continues at coordinate 8,520,780 of NC_080174.1, forward strand.
TTTTTCATTCATTTTAAAGAGACAGAAAGAGAATCAGGAAGAGAGAAACAAAGACTTCACAGCACTGGAGCTTCCTCAGGTGCCACAGTATCTCCCATGTGGTACTGGGATTGAACCTGGGCTGTAGGCATAGCAAGGCATGCCCACTACCAGATGAGTCATCTCTCCTATCCTTCCTCCCAAATCAATTTTCAAATGCACTAGAAAACCTAGATCCACAAGTTGACAATGCCCATGTCCAGCAGAGAAGCAATTACAGAAGCCAGAACTCCCACTTTCTGTATGCCAAAAGTCATGTTGATCCATACTTCCAGTGGGAGAGAAATGATAAGGGGAAAATGACCAGAGGGCTCTGAACTCCAACTCCATCAGGACCCGGAGAAAGAGAAGAGGGAAAAAGGAGGTACACTTGGATGTATTAATATGTGTATGTGTGACTTAGAAAGGAAGAGAAGATGTGAACCTTTAAAAAAAGTGGGAGGCAGATATATCCAAATAAAGACAGATAGTTGTAGAAATAATACTTAACCCATATCTGCCACCCTAGGAGAACTGCTGTAGTTTACAATGGAGGGATCGGGGATCCAGAACTCTGGTGGTGGGAATGGTGTGGAGTTGTACCCCTGTTATCTGGTAATTTTGTAAATCATTATTAAATCACTAATGAGAGAGAGAGGGAAGAAACCCTAGATCCAGAGTCATTGTTATTTTTTGTTTTTTCTTTTTCTTCTTTATTGCCTCCAGGGTTATCGCTGGGTCTTGCTGCCTGCACTATGAATCCACTGCTCCTGGAGGCCATTTTTCCCATTTTCTTTCCCTGTTGTTATTGCCAGACAGGACAGAGAGAAATCGAGAGAGGAGAGGAAGACAGAGATGAGGAGAGAAAGATAGACACCTGCAGACCTGCTTCACTACCTGTGAAGCAAATCCTTTGCAGGTAGGGAGCCGGGGGCTCAAACCGGGATCCTTGATCTGGTCCTTGCATTTACTGCCATGTGCACTTAACACGCTGCGCTACCACCTGGCCTCCGCTATGTTTGTTCTCAACATTATTTTGTCAGTTAAATGCAGAGACTTAAACTAATACAATAATGGCTGGGTTGTTTTTTTTTTTTTTTTTACTGTGTTCTCATCACATGCTTTTTTTTTTTTTAATTTATTCACAAACAGATTTGTGTAAGAGAGAAAAACTCCTGAGGCAACTCACCCAAGAGTCAACAGGGCTGTGTTCCCCACACCCCATTAAGGTGCTTGACAATAATTCACAGGTCTCTGGGGAAAGTCTTCAAACTTTCAAATCCTGCCTGGAATCATGATCAACATCACATTAAAAACATGAGTATAACTGTTACATGGTTCCCTCAGGCAATTAGCTCCCACTGCCTGCCAGGAGCTGCCCTGCTTCTCTCCCCAAAGAATAAGCATTTGTTCTGTCTGCTGAAAATGATCATGTATTTCCTTCTCCCCTCTAGGTAGGTCACTAGAATCCTCTGTGAACAATGAGGATCAGCCAGTCAGAGGGAGGGGGGGAAAAAAAAAAAGGAAAGAAAAAACCAAATATGTACAAAATGTGGCTCTTAAGCTCTCTCCTGAGTGTTGAGTTAATATCACATGACATTAGAAAACACCCTCAGAAAGGGCACTTTACAAACCTCAACAGTCATTTTGTAAAGTTCAATTTAGCAATTCTAAGGCACATTTAATTTTCTCTGCGAATTCCCGCATGGCAGGGAGATACTACTCTTGATGGCTCTGGGGGGTTTCAGTCGGGGGAAATGTGAAATGACAACCTTTAAGAATGAGCCCTTCTTCCCACACATGGGCACTAACTACAAAAAGTCACAGATTCATTGTGGAGGAAATCAAAACTAAAATTCTAGGGTGATTCCCTGTATAGCCATTCTGGGATGTGTGCCTCAGTGTGCAACGGGAATCACGTGCAGTTCGTCATCTCCACTGATAGGTGGGGCTTGCAATCTCTGTATTAATTACAATATTTTAGCATATTCAAATCTCTATCTAGATGAAGCAGATACTTCAAAGCTTTCAAACTGATGAAACTGCATACTTCTCTCTAAGAGGATAAAACTGTTTGCATTAATATGTGCAGGAAGCCACTAATACACACCCCTGCTGAGTTCACAGGCTCACCAGGCAGTTATGCATAATTTTCTGAAAATTACAAGAAATGAGAAGCAGATATTTATGACGGTAAAAATGAGATCTCAAGCACTATTACAAACCGGGCCTATCCTGCTCAGATGGATTTTTTTATGCAGTTCAACAATTATTTAGCACCCACTGGGGGGTGAAAGAGCATGAAAAGATAAGGGTCTTAAGACTCTGCTGTGTTCACGAGGATTATCTCTGCAATCCTCAGTCTGGTGGAGATGAGAGCGAAGTGAAGCAGCATGGGAAAGTGTTGCCAACAGCAGACCACACCCCCTCAAAAGATTGATCATTGAAGATGAGTAGCATTCCATAGTCATCTAGTACAGACCCCAGCAATAGTACAAGAGAACAAATGTCACCTTTAGATTTGGGTCACTGGGTCTTTGTTCCTTTACATTTTCACATTGTTGGTGTCAATCTTTTTTTTTTTCTATCTTCTTGTCATTTCTTTTTTAAAAATTTATTTATAAAATAAAAAGTAGAAAATAAAACCATAAGATAAGAGGGGTGAAATTCCACACATTTCATATCCCATCCCCTCCACTGGAAGCTTTCCTATTCTTTATCCCTCTGGGAGTATGGAGCCAGAATCATTATGGGGTGCAGAAGGTGGAAGGTCTGGCTTCTATAATTGCTTCTCCGATGGACATGGGTGTTGGCAGGTGAATCCACACCCCCCAGCCTGTTTCTATTTTTCCCCAGTGGGGCAGGGCTCCAGAGAGATGGAGTTCCAGGATAAATTGCTGAGGTTCTTCGCCCGGACACTTCAGGTTAACATCATGGTAGCTAGCATCTGTGACTTGGTGTCTGAAAGTCAATTTTTTTTATTGTTATAGTTATTGTTGTCACTGTTGGATAGGACAGAGAGAAATGAAGAGAGGAGGGGAAGTCAGAGAGGTGGCGAGGAATATAGACACCTGCAGACTTGCTGCACTGCCTGTGAAGTGACTCCCCTACAGGTGGGGAGCCGGGCCTCAAACCGGGATCCTTCTGCCGATCCTTGCGCTTCCTGCCACGTGCGCTTAACTAGCTGTGCTACCGCCCTGACTCCCAGAGTGTCAATCTTTTAAGAAAATTCCCACGAACAGGTGCTAGATACGCTGAATTGTCTCCTTACAGTGGCTGTGCAATTTCTGTTTCTGATAGCAGTATCAAGTACTTCAATAGCAGTCATTGCCAAGTTAGTGAAGAGAGACACAAGCAGATTTAAGACTGTGTGCAGGTTTCTCCAACATAAAAGCATATGGCAAAAGAAAAAATTCTGAGGGATGATTTTGCCGTACTTTGGGTCCAGAAAACTGATGAGAAAAATTTAATGATTATATGACACATGGTAAACTGTATATTAATAAGATCATTTGTGTTAGAGCTTTGCATGCATTTGATGTCATTGTTCTGGTCATAGGAAAATTAATTTTATTCCTGAATTTAAAACAAATATTTACTTTTTTTTTCTACTGACACTATGAGTCCACTGCTCTTGGCTGCCATTTTTTGCATTTTGTTGGATAGGACAGAAAGAAATTGAGAGAGGAGGGGAAGACAGAGAGGGAGAGAGAGAGAGAGAGAGAGAGAGAGAGAGAGAAACCTGCAGCCCTGCTTGATCATTTGTGAATCGTATCACCTGCAGGGGGTTGGGGGGAACTGGGCGCTCAAACCCAGATCTTTGTGCTTCATACAATGTGTACTTAACCAGGTGCACCACCATCTACCCAAAAAAAAAATTTTTTTTAAATTTAGAAACAGTGGATTTTACACTAGAGAGGAGAGAGGGAGAGAGAGAGAGAGAGAGAGAGAGAGAGATGCAAGTCAAAGCACTTCTCGGCATTTGCACTGCTGAGAATGGAATCCAAATACAAGCATGCAAGTCTGCTTCATTTTATTTTACTTTTTTCTTTTTTATATATATATATTTATTTTATTTATTTATTCCCTTTTGTTGCCCTTGTTGTTTTATTGTTGTAGTTATTATTGTTGTTGTCGTTGTTGGATAGGACAGAGAGAAATGGAGAGAGGAGGGGAAGACAGAGAGGAGGAGAGAAAGATAGACACCTGCAGACCTGCTTCACCGCCTGTGAAGCGACTCCCCTGCAGGTGGGGGAGTCGGGGTTCAAACCGGGATCCTTATGCCGGTCCTTGTGCTTTGTGCCACCTGCACTTAGCCCACTGCACTACAGCCTGACTCCCTACTTTTTTCTTTTTTAAGTGGAGCACTGCTCAACTTTGATTTATGGCGATGTGAGGGCTTGACCCTGGGACTTCGGACACCAGGCATGAGAATTTCTTTGCATAACCATACCCATCATGCTATCTCCCCATTTTAGGTAGACAAGTTGAATGCTCTAACAACTGGGATGTTTCCATAGTGGCTATTCCTAGATCCATATTCTATATATTGAAATAACTTTATAAAATAGCATTAAAATTTACGCTAACATCACGTAATACTAACTAGGTGTGACTCATTAGTTCAATACTCAAATAAGAAATTATTTAGGGGACCGGGTGGTGCTGCACCTGATTGAGTTCACATGTTACAATGCACAAGGAACCAGGTTCAAGCCCCTGGTCCCCACCTGCAGGGGGAAGGTTCACAAGTGGTGAAGCAGTGCTACAGGTGTATCTCTCTCTATCTCCCTCTACTCCCCCTCCTCTGAATTTCAGCCTATCTCTACCCAATAAATAAATAATGATAATTTAAAATTTTATTTATAATAAGTCTCCTTTCTGTATTTTGCTATGTGACCTTGAGCAAATCAGTTAAACTCATCTCCTATTTCTTTACAATAACATTAGTGAAATAATCTTATCCACATGGAACCATGTGGAAGAGCAGACGAAACAAAAAAATGCAATAAATGCTTTCCCAAGTACTCATATTCATACTTTCCAGATTATGCTGTGAATATGAGGGCTCTGAGTTAAGAATATAGTCTTTTGGGAATCGGGCTAGGTAAGACAGCGGATTAAGCGCACGTGGCGCAAAGCGCAAAGACCCGCATAAATAATCCCTGTTTGAGCCTCCGGCTCCCCACCTGCAGGGGAGTCGCTTCACAGGCAGTGAAGCGGCTCTGCAGGTATCTGTCTTTCTCTTCCCCTCTCTGTCTTCCCCTCCTCTCTCCATTTCTCTCTGTCCTAACAACCACAAAGACATCAATAACTACAATAATAACTACAACAACAATAAAAAAAACAGGTAACAAAAGGGAAAAAAATAAATTTTTTAAAAATTGAGAAGAATATAGGCTTTCAATATACATTTCTATATCATTTAAGTCAATCTCTTTATCTCTTCGGAGTCACTTTCAGCATTCTACAGCTAGGAAAATGATGTCAGATTATTTCAGAGTTCTTTTTAATGAGACCAGTACAGAAGAGTATTGGTGCTGTCAACTGTAAACCACTAATCCCCCAATAAAGAAATTTTTTGGGTTTTTTTATTTCTTTATTGGGGAATTAATGTTTTACATTCAACAGTAAATACAATATTTTGTACATGCATAATATTCCCCAGTTTAAAGAATTTTTTTTAAAAAGAAGAGTGTTGGGTTTTCCATAGAAATTTCAATGAACTCCTTGTTTCCATATCATACTCAGTGACTTCGCTTTGCAATAGCTTTTTTAAAAAATGTAACTGGGCAGCTGGGGAAATAATTTAACTGCTGGAGTGTCGAGCTTGCCTGGCCAATATTGCTGGTTCCGTCTCAGTCACATAGACTGAGATGGAGATCTTTCTCATGTGAAACGATATACTTATTTATACATATTTATTTATATGAAATAAATAAGACAAATCTCTAAAAGAAATAAAAAATAAAAACTTAACTCTTCTGAGCAATTTATTTTCTTATTTATTTGTTTTTGTCACCAGGGTTATTATCACTGTGGTCAGTTCCTGTGCAATGAATTCACTGCTCCTGGCTGCCATATTTTCCTTACACACACACACACACACAAACCCTTCAGGGCCAGGCAGTGACACACATTACAGTGCTCAGGGACCCAAGTTCAAGCCCCGGTTCCCCACCTGCAGTTGGGGGGGGACTTCAGAGTGGTGAATCAGGGCGGCAGGTGTCTCTCTGTCTCTCTCCCGCCCTATCTCCCTCCTCTCTTCTCAGTTTTTATCTAATAAGTAAATTAAAAAATTTTATTATAAAAAACTTTCTTTTGTTTGATAAGGCAGAGAGAAATCATGAGGAAAGGGGAGAGAAAAGAGACGCCTGCAGCACTGCTTCACTGCATGTGAACCATCCCTCTTGTAGATGAGGATCAAGGGCTAGAACCTGAGTCCTTACACACGATAATAGGTTTGCTCAACTGGGTGCCCCACTACTAGTCTCTGAGAAATATTTTTATGATTCACCTGTGATCAATACAATATACAAATATATATATGTGGTGAAATAAACTAAATCCTCTCACCAGGGAGAGCTTCTCTTTAAAAAAAAAAAAAAAAAAGATCTTATTAGTGGTTTAATATTGATTTACAATGTTACATGTCAACAGGGATGTAATTCCATACCATTCCCACCGCCACAGTTCTCCTAAGGTTATAGACATGGGTTAACTATCATCTCTGCAACTATCTGTCTAAATTTGTACATAATTTCCCTCTTTTTCATTTCAGGACCAGTCTCTCTTAAGTGGCAAAACAAGATACCCCAGCCTCCCTTTGGATACTGGCAAAGTTCATCAGGGAGATTTTTAATGTACTTCCTTACTTAACTTTATTATATTTTTATTTGATAGAACAGAGAGAAATTGAGAGAAGGGGGGATAAAGATGGAGAGAGACAGAGACAGACCTGAAGCACTGCTTCACTGCTTATGAAGCTTTCCCCCTGCCACGGGGAGAGGGACAGGGGCCTTGAATCCAGGTCCTTACACAAGTTAACACCTGCACTTAAGGAGAGGGGCTGATGCCTGCCCCCATGTGTTTCTTTTTAAAAATATTTTTACATGGGAGGGGGTAGATAGTATAAGGGTTATGCAAAGAGACTCTCATGCTTGGGACCACCATAAGCCATAGCTGAATGGTACTCTGGTAATGGTAATATATATATATATATATATATATGCTTTTACTTAATACTTCATGAGAACTATGGTAGTTACCAAGGGGGGGGGGGAGGTCCAGAACTTTGGTGGTGGGGAAAAATTTACTTATTACTGAACGAGAACCAGAGTGCCATTTGCGGTGCATGTGTGGTGCAAGGGATGGAACCAGGGATCCCACAGATGCCAGTCTTGCGATGCCTTCCTGGATGTTTCTTTCTAGAGACTAAAAGTTAATATGAGTGTATCCAAACAGTCCTTTGGTGGTGGGAATGGTGTTGATGTACACTCCTATTAACTCCTACAGGCCTTCCTGGATTTTTGATATATCCCTTTGCTTTGTTATTTTCTCTGGCATAATGGAAAAACAGAAATCAATGTATTCTTTCTGTACCTACGAGGATTAATGATAAGTTGACTGAATTTATTTATTTCCCTTTTTTGCCCTTGTTGTTTTATTGTTGTTGTTATTGTTGTTGGATAGGACAGAGAGAAATGGAGAAAGGAGGGGAAGACAGAGGGGGAGAGAAAGGTAGATACCTGTAGACCTGCTTCACCGCCTGTGAAGGGACCCCCCCCTAAAAGTGGGGAACCGGGGGCTTGAATCGGGATCCTCCTTACGCCGGTCCTTGCACTTTGCGCCACCTGCGCTTAACCCGCTGCGCTACCGCCCGACTCCCAAATTGACTGGATTTTAAAAAGCAGGTCTGGATAGACTGTATGGATTCAAATACTGACTCCATCTACTTAGTTAGTTGTGCAATTTTGGCAGACTGTTGGACATCTCTAAGTCTTTATCTTTTGTTAGAAATGATGAGATAATTAGAAAGCATTAAGCTGTCAGAAATGCTGTGAACTAGAATTTTTCTGTTAATCTTTAATGTTCCACTTACTACAAGGAAAGGCTGCAGTATTTGGAACACTAAGAAGACCTTGGAAAGGTCAACATTCAGTGCAGACAATTTATAGCTTTCTGAATTTCATTGTTATATATATATATTTTTTTACTTCTACTCTAAACTGAGATTAATAGTTGTTGTCCTATCTACTTAACAAGACAGCAAAGAGTCAAAGCCAAATATTTAATAGGTGCCAGAAACAGTTCCTAAACTCCAAAGTACTAAAGAAGATGAGTTTTCTCCTTGACTGGATACAGTCTGAAAGAGCAGGAAATTCTATAATTTGCTCTCATTAGGAAACTCTGTGACCTAGCTGGGTTGTCATCTGTCTGTTATTATAGATTTGACCACTGTTGACCACTGTACACGGAATTCTGAATTTGTACACCAGGTGCTCTCTTATTTTTCAAGTCGACCTAGCCATGTAACAGATGAAACAAACTAAGGCACAGAGGGAATTTAGATATCTGCCACCTGGTCCTACAGCATCCAGGTTCTAGAAATATTTAACTTGAAGGGAGGCTTGCTGGTCTCCAGTTGTTTTGCAACTAATCACGAGCTTAGCGGTAACTATGCACAGATGGATATTATAAATGCCCATCAGCCTGCAGACCCTCACGCTGGAAGGTTGCCGAGCAACCGGAATGCTGGGTTTCGCCCCGCCCACTTCCGCCCAGGCCCCGCCTCCACGCAGCGCCTGTCCCCGCCCACCCACGAGAGGCTCCTCCTCCTCCGTTCTCGTCCTTCTGGGCGGAAACCAGCGGGTGCGCAGCCTGCCCGGCGCTTAGCAGGACAAGGCGCATGCGTCCTGAGCACTCTCAGATTTCCTATTCGCCTTCATCACTTCCGGTCAGATCTAACTGACCAATCAGGTGAGCCTTAAAGCGGGCCCTAGTGCTCCCCGGCCCCTCCCGCGAGACCCGAATTGTAGGGCGGCTCGGCCGGGGTGATGGCCGCTTCCGGGAGGCTCGGCACTTTTCGTCTCCCACCGCTGCCCACCATTCGGGAGCTCATTAAGTTATTCAGACTGCGAGCCCTGAAGCAGCTCTCCCAAAACTTCCTCCTGGACTTGAGGCTGACAGGTGGCTGGCTTTCCCCTGCTCCCTGGCGGCCTCCCCTGCGAACCGGGTGGATGGGGTGGGGGTCTGGGGCCACGTGTGGGGGTCTCATCTTTGCACCCTGTGTGCCGGGAGGACTGCAGGGTCCCCCGCATCCCCCTGCTCACACTCGGCAGCAGGGGGTGTAGACGCCCGGGGACTGGCACCCTTGCGCGCGGCCACCGTGGTAGCAATGACGCTTTTCTCGCGGACTCGGTTGGCTGCTCGTCAGGTGTAGAGCCGGCGGTGTACATCGGCGCAGGGGCTTAGCCATCACTCCTGGGCAAAGAGGGCCCCTCGTAGGAACCGGCTGTGTAGACGCTTCCTGGCTGGGTCTCAGCAATCCTGGAGGTCGCGCCGTTGTGCTTGCAGTGGGAGTGGACGAGGCAGGCTGTCCCCACCAGGAGCTCGCTCCTTCCTTCCTCCCTCCCTCCCTTCCTTCCTTCCTTCCTTCCTTCCTTCCTTCCTTCCTTCCTTCCTTCCTTCCTTCCTTCTCTATTTATTCAATAGAGACAGCCAGAAATCGAGAGGAGGAGGGAGAGATAGGGAGAGAGACACCTGCAACACTGCTTCACCACTTGCAAAACTTTCCCCCTGTAGGTGGGGACCTGGGGCCTTGAACCCGGGTCTTTGTGCGTTGTAACTTGCCCTCAACCAGCGGCGCCACCACCCGCCCCCTTTCTTTCTTTCTTTTTTTTTTAAGTTATCTTTCCTGATGGCCTTGTTTAAATCACTTTCTAAAGATTTTTTATTTTATTTTATCTTCCCCGATGCCTCGTTTAAGTCACTTTTCCACATATATATATATATATATATTTTTTTTTTTTTTTAATTTATTTTATTTTTTTTTTACCAGAGCACTGCTCAGCTCAGCTCTGGTTTATGGTGGTGTGGGGGATTGAACCTGGGACTTGCGGAGCCTCAGGCATGAGTTTTTTTTTTTTTTTTTTTTTTTTTTGCATAACCATGATGCTACCTACCCCGTCCCTAAGTCACTTTTTTTTTATGGGTTGAGTTTATGTGGAGTCCGATTCATCTGTTGGACATACTGTGTGCATTTGCCCAGCCAGTCCCTCAGTCCTCAGTGCGCTGCCCTGAAAGAGGACGCCGTCCAGAGACGAGATTTGTGTGGCCACTGAGTCACGGGTTAGAATACTCAGCCTCTCTGTGGGCTTTTCTGGTTGTGATTTACTTATCTTCTGCTGAAGATGGAGCAGACAAAACAGCAGAACCTCAGAGAGGCTAAGGATTCAAGTATTCTCGTCTCTGCCATATAGTTCACAAAGCACAGTTTACGTTTTTTTTTTTTTTTTTTTTTTTTTTTTCATTTGTTTGTTTATGGATAGTCAAAGACACTGAGAAGGCAGGAAGGGGGAAAGAGACACCTGCAGACCTGCTGCACCGCTCCTGCAGGTGGGGATCAGGCTTTGAACTTGGAGCCTGGCGCATGGTAATATACACCCCCTTCCACCTTCCACCTTCCCTTGCTTTATTTCTTGCATGTGAAGGCTTTATTTTGCCACCACATCACTAATTCAGCCTTAATTTTCTTGGCCTTTTAACAAGATTTTTGAAAGACGTTAGTCACCCACTTTCCCAAATTCTTTGTGAATAGTAACCAGAATCAGTTTTTCCTTTTTCCGTCAATCATAAACCTTATTGTAGGTATTAAGCAACATTCTCAGGGTTGAAAATAAGATGTCTTTATGTTTACATATTTTTCAATCCCTATACACCTTTTTTAATGGATCCCTTTTTTTCCCCCACCCTCTGGAGTAATTTTGATACTATTTTTGTTTTACAGTATTTATATGTTTGTTGTTATTTATTTATATATATCATTTTATAGTATTTTTGATACTACTATTATGTTTCCTGGGGATCATAGTGGAAGACAGGTATTCTGAGAAGCCCAAGTGGAGTGAATTCAAACGGGCTCGGCCTCTTGGATGATCATCGGTGTTTGAATAAATAAGCCCCAAAGGTCTGGGGACGGAGCCAACCGGCCATTGCTTCCCCAATTCAGAATAAGGACATTGAGTTCATCGCAGGCTGCCTCTCTGTGTCGGTCTGTGGTGGTGGAAGGATTGTGTTTCAGAACTGGCCTGGGCCATTTCCATCTGCTCTCTAGGTGACCCTTACACAAGTCAAATACTCGAAACTGCAGAGTTCAGGGAAATGAAATTGGGGTTGTCGTGAAAGGGCTTCTAGCACCTGTGTGAAATTGTCAGTGGCTGTTAGTTCCCTCCCTGCTCCACTAAAACAGCTTTTACAGATGTTTGAGAGCCCGCAGGGGCAGACTGTCAAGCAAAGAAACAAAATAGGGGAGTCGGGCGGTAGCGCAGCGGGTTAAGCGCACGTGGCGCAAAGCGCAAGGACCGGCCTAAGGATCCCGGTTCGAACCGGGGCTCCCCACCTGCAGGGGAGTCGCTTCACAGGCGTCTCTGTCTTCTCCTCCTCTCTCCATTTCTGTCCATCCTATCCAATGACAGCAATAAATAAATAAAAAAGAAACAAAAATGAGACTGGACAGCACCAGTGAGCACTGCAAAGGAGTGGTAGACTTCCAGTTGCTCCATTTTCTTTCGACCAGACTGGCTAGTTGCTGGGTTTGAACATCTCAGTCAGCAGTGCCAGTCCATTGGAGTGTGTGCGAGTGATGACTGTTTGCAGTGAATTTGCCCCTGCGGCTCCAGACAGACTATGACCCACATAGTCCACGACTGCCACCTCTCCAGATTCAAAGGAGGTCTCGAAACTTGACATCAGGCTCAACCTGACACTGTTGACTGGCTACGGAAGAAGGGCAAACGCTAGAAGAAGAAGAATTCTCAAAATTCTTTTTTTTTTTTTTTTTTTTTTTTTAGGACAGCTTGTTTGCAAAGCTTAAACCTTCAGTGCTAATTTAAATTTTTCCATAAAATGACCAAGAGTCAAAATTTTGTGAGTCTTATGATCTAGAAACTTTTAAGAAACATTTTGTAGCTATTTTATCTCCCGCCTTTAAAATCCTTTATGTATAGGATAGAGACAGAAATTGAGAGCGCTATACGCAAGGACCCGGGTTCAAGGCCCCACTCCCCACCTGTAGTGGGGATGATACACATGGGGGGGGGAAGCAGGTCTGCAGGTGCCTTGCCTTATCTTTCTCCCTGTCTAAATTCCCCCTCACCTCTCGATTTCTCTCTTATTGAGTGAAAAATAGAAGAAAAAATGACCGCCAGTTGGAGAGGATTCCTAGTGCAGGCACCCAGCCCCAGTGATAACCCTGGAGACAAAAAAAAATTAAGTGAACAATATGTATCTGTGTGAATTGTTTTTTCTGTTTTTAATTGACATTGGACGAAATAATCGGGAACAACAACTTTCTGTCCTGTAGATAAAATAGTCAGGCAAGCTGGCAATCTGAGACATGCTCATGTCTACGAGGTGGGCCCCGGGCCTGGCGGAATCACGAGGTCCATCCTCAACGCAGGTGTGGCTGAGTTGCTGGTGGTCGAAAAGGACATCCGCTTTATTCCTGGGTTACAGGTGAGTTGCATTAGTGTTTTAGGCGCTGTCCTTGGTTCTCCGGTGTGTGATCTGGGGTTGAGCCTAGGGCCTCAGGCCCAGTGTGATATGTTTTCTGTGCCTAGAGCTGTCTTCCAGGCAGTCAAAGTATTTTGATTTCTGTTGTCTGATGAGAACTAGTGATAAGTACTTCTGGCAAGAATGCCTACAATCTGTCGATCACAGTTTGAATCAGCCTGCTTTAGGCATTGAGGCTAGACAAGCCCGTTGTCTTTTATGACTTGAAAAAAAAAAAGGGGGGGCCGGGCAGTAGCACAGCAGGTTAAGCGCACATAGTGTAAGTGCAAGGACTGGCATAAATTTAGGTCGAAGTTTGAGCCCCAGCTGCCCCCCTGCCTGGGGGTGGTTTCACAAGGGGTGAAGCAGGGCTGCAGGTGCCTATCTTTCTCTCCAGCCCCGCCCCCCACTTCCCCCTCTTCTCTGTTTCTCTCTGTCCTATCCAACGACAGTAATAACAAAGGGGTAGAAAAATGGGGGAAAAAATGACTTCCAGGAACAGTGGATTTGTAGTACAGACACTGAGCCCCAGCAATAACCTTGGAGAAAAAACAAAAACAAAAACACTATTACCAGTGTGCTCTATGGCCCAGTCCTATAAAAGTAACAAACAGTAGCTATAAATGACTCAGTTACTGGCTCAGAAAAAGCATTACTACAAGCAAGAGATTGGAAGGACTGCTTCCCAGAAACTAAAAAAATAAAGGCTAGATATTTGATTAAAGAATTTTTTTTCGTTTTTATTGGAGGGCAGTTGGAGAAGAGAGATTGGTGGCTTACAGTGCAGTCTTGGCACACAGATACAGTTTTCTCATCTCCCTGTGAAATTTCTCTGCAGAACACAGCAGAGGTGCTCTGATGCAATATACCAGGTTCAGTCCATGTTTCACTTTTGTATTTTCCCTCTCTGTGCCTATGAAGTCCTGCCTCTAAGTGACATCACGAAATGTCTTTCTCTTTGGCTTATCTCACTTGGCATGATGTCTTTTAAGTTCCACCCATGATAACTTCATCATGTGTTGTTGTTGTTTGTTTTAAGATTTTTTTTTCATTATTTATTAGAGGCAGGGAGATTGGGAGGAAAAGAGGAGAGAGACCTGCAGCACTGCTTCACCACTAAAGCTTCCCTTCTGTAAAGTGAGGACTGGAGGCTTGAACTAATGTGTGCGCTTAACCACATGCACCACCATCTGGCCCCCAGCGTCATCATTTTTAACAGCTGAGGGTCAGGGTTCCAGCCCCTGGCCCCCACCTGCAGCAGGAAAGCTTTACAAGTGGTGAAGCAGTGCTGCAGGTCTCTCTCTGTCTCCCTCTTGATTTTTAGCCATCTCTTTCCAATAAATAGATAATAAAAAAAGGGGGGGGGAAACATTTTTATGTGAAGGAATGAAGTTTTACCGCTGGACTTGCAGATTTAAGTTGAGCTTTGAATGCCCCTTCTAAAGCAGTCAGGCTGTTACCATGTAAGAAATCTATAAAATAACTACGGCCGCCTTCAGTGAGGAGGATGGTAGCCGCTTGTCAGGTTGGCCATGTAGACCACTGTGTTTTGATCTTCTCCAGGGAAGAACTAGTCAAATAAGTGGACATAGTAATTAAATAAGAAAAGCAGGAAAAGAGGGCCACTTTCACCACTCATTTAAGTAACCTTCCATACCTACAGTCCCTTGTGAGTTTGCGTACATCTGTCATATGCTCTCGACTTGATGTCAGCCATATGCTAAGTACGTGCATGTCCCATAATCCATTTTGCTCACCATAACTAATAACAAAGTTCCCAACAGGTGGGAATTGGGAGCTGATAATGGATTTAAGTTAGGAGGGACTGACTTTTTAAAAAAATCTTGCCAACAGCAGAGCAGTTGATGTCAGTAAGAAGTCTGCGTAGGGGGCATTTAATGACTTCAGGGCCTTTGTTTGAGTCCTTTGTAATTCTAAAACTTTCAAAGAGCCCTTAGACTCTGGCTCAGAAGAGAAGCAATTTGTTATGTGAATTCAATAGAATAATGAAATTGCCCACATTATTATTACTTACTTACAAAAGAACACACAGGTTTCAAATTAATACAGTCTAGTTCTCTGTATTTAATGGAAAAAATATTTCTGCCAGAGTACTTAAAAACTTGGAAATCTAGAACTTTGTGTACTTATATTTGATATCTTGTTGAAACCTAATGATTTTTATCCTCATTATTTTTCTATGCCCAGTTTTTGTATTATAAAAGTGTTTAGTTTGGGGCCAGGTCGTGGCACACTCGGTTGAGTTGCATGTATTACCATGCACAAGGACCCAGGTTCAAGACCCTGGCCCCCCCACCCACAGGGGTAGAGCTTCATGAATGGTGACGCAGGGCTTTTCTTTCATCTCTTATCTCCCCTCCCCCTCTGTCGCTGTCCTCTGAAATTAAAATAGTGATAAAAAGACAAAAGGGTGTTTGGTTTTGTCTGATTTTGCCAATGTTAATTAACACAGTTGTTTTTAGACTCACACCTTTTAGGATTGGTGTGGTCCTATATGTGTGTGACTTGATAACATGTGAAGTTTAATAGTGATTTTCTGAACTTTGAGCTGCCTTTTTCTTTTAAGAAACTGTCTTAGTGGTCTGGGAGGTGGCGCAGTGGCTAAGGCACTAGACTCTCAAGCATGAGGTCCTGAGTTCAGTCCCCGGCAACACATGTACCAGAGTGATGTCTGGTTCTTTCTCCTTTCTCTCTCTCCTCCTATCTTTCTCATGAATAAATAAATAAAATCTTTTAAAAAAAAAAGAAAGAAAAAGAAAGAAAGAAACTATCTTAGCTGGATAAGTAAGTAGGAATATTTTTTGGTGAGAGAAGGTGAGGGAAAAAAATAATAAATGCCTTCCAGGTTTACTGATCTAGCCCTCTGCAGGTGAAGGGAATACTCAGTTCACTTTTTCACCTTAAAAGGATTTCAGCCCTCAACCTCACCTTCTGCTAATGTGCAGTTCTTACTACAAAATTGATGAACCAATTTTTTTTTGTTAATCTGCATCTTTTTAGAAACGGCATCTTAATGTATACTCTCCTCTCTGATCTTAATTAAAGATCTTTTTTATTTATTAGCTACTAGGGCTATCCCTGGGGCTCTGTGCCTGAGTGATTCTTCTAATCCTGGCAGAATCTGTATTCAGTTTTTAAAATTTATTTAATTTTTCTTATATTTGATAGGACAGAGAGAAATTGAGAGGGAATGGTGTGGCAAAGAGACACAGGTGGGGACTGGAGGGCTTGAACCCAGGTCCTTGCATATGGTAAGCTGTATACCCAAGCAAATGTACCACCACCCAGTCCCCTGTAAAGGTAGAGGGTGAAAGGGAGAGACAGCACCTCACACGTAGTAGTATGTGCGCTCTACTGGCTGAACCATCCTCCCAGCCCCTCAACTAAAAGATCTTTGAAGACTGAAAGCAGCTCACAGAGGAGGCCTGCCATGCCAGACACACAGCCCAGGTTCAGTTCTGGTACCACATGGGAGCTGGGACGTCTCTCCCTCCCTCTCTGTCTTTACCTGAGTGAAAACGTGGTCGGGGAGAGGGGAAACTGCATGTGTGTGAGACTCCCAACTCATTGAAAAAGAACTAAAAAAAGGCTAACCCTCTTCTCATTTAGAAAAAATAAGTGCAGGGACTGGGTGGTGGCGCACCTGGTTGAGTGCATATGTTGCAAGGCGCAAGGATCCATGTTCAAGCGTCCAGTCACCATTTTTAATAGCTGAGTAGTATTCCATTGTGTAGATAGACCACAACTTGCTCAGCCACTCATCTGTTGTTGGACACCTGGGTTGCTTCCAGGTTTTGGCTGTTACAAATTGTGCTGCTGTGAACATAGGTGTACACAGATCTTTTTGGATGGGTGTGTTGGGTTCCTTAGGATCTATCCCCAGGAGAGGAATTGCAGGATCACAGGGTAGGGCCATTTCTAGCCTTCTGAGAGTTCTCCAGACTGTTCTCCACAGAGGTTGGACCCATTGACATTCCCACCAGCAGTGCAGGAGGGTTCCTTTGACCCACACCCTCTCCAGCATTTGCTGCTGTTACCTTTTCTGATGTATGACATTCTCGCAGGAGTGAAGTGGTATCTCATTGTTGTCTTTATTTGCTTATCTCTGACAATCAGAGACTTGGAGCATTTTCTCGTGTGTTTCTTGGCCTTTTGGATCTCTTCTGTGGTGAATATTCTGTCCATATCCTCTCCCCGTTTTTTGGATGGGGTTATTTGTTGTCTTGTTGTTAAGTTTGGCAAGCTCTTTCTATATTTTGGTTATTAGCCTCTTGTCTGATGTATGGCATGTAAAGATCTTCTCCCATTCTGTGAGGGGTCTCTTGGTTTGGGTAGTGGTTTCTTTTGCTGTGAAGAAGCTTTGTAATTTGATGTAGTCCCATAGATTTATACTTGCCTTAGTCTTCTTTGTAATTGGATTCGTTTCATTGAAGATGTCTTTAAAATTTATGCGGAAAAGAGTTCTGCCAATATTTTCCTCTAAGTATCTGATAGTTTGTGGTCTAATATCCAAGTCCTTGATCCACTTGGAATTTACTTTTGTATTTGGTGAAATACAGTGGTTCAGTTTCGTTATTCTGCATGTTTCAACCCATTTTTTCCAACACCATTTGTTGAAGAGACTCTGCTTTCCCCATTTAATAGTCTGGGCACCTTTATCAAAGATTAGATGTCCATAGGTGTGGGGCTTACTTCTGGGCTCTCAATTCTGTTCCACTGGTCAGTATGTTTATTCATGTCCCAGTACCAAGCAGTTTTGATGACAATGGCCCTAGAATATAGTTTGAGATCTGGGAGTATGATGTATTTCTGGCTGTCTCTATCCAAGTAATAAAGATTAAAAAAGAAAGAAAGAAAGAAAGAAAGAAAGAAAGAAAGAAAGAAAGAAAGATTAAACAGAGCTCCCTGCCAGCACTCATTTAATTTGCTATAAACATGCTCCCTTTTGAGACTGAAAATTCCACATGAAATAGAATATAAAAACTAATTTTTTCTTCCTAAGCAGACCTTTTTTCTCAAGCTAATGTAACAAAACTGTATATGATCGCAGAACACTCACTGTCTAGTGAGCTATCTTGATTGCACTACAAATGTATATGCTTGGGGTCCGGTGGTAGTGCACCTGCTGAGTGCACAAGGACTCAGGTTTGAGCCCCTGGCCCCCACCTACAGGGGGAACGCTTTGTGAGTGGTGAAGCAGTGTTGCAGGGGTCTCTCTGTCTCCCTCCCTATTTCTCCCTACCTCTCGACTTCTGACTGTGTCTATCCAATAAATAAAGGTAATACAAAAGTTTTAAAAATGTACCTGATAATCAGTACTTAATAACACTATAGAAAGGACCCCTGAAAGTGTAATCGTAGTGTTTGCTAATAATACGGTCAGGGCTATAATCCCCAAGTTCTACTGCAGTAAGGGCTGCCAGCTGCGAACTCCAAGGGCTAGAATTCTCCCTGCAAATGGGAACCTGGTTAGGAAAGCAGCTTGTGCTGGTCTCAGCTTCTCCAAGTGTCCATGCTGCTAACTCCCACCTTCCTTTACATCTCCTTAGATGGATCACCAGCTGGCACTGGGCATCTTTCTGTTCTTGTGTGTCACCACTCTGGAGTTGTCCTAGGAGGGACATTCCTGCTGTATTTCTACCACATGGAGGAAGAGGTGCATCTGCTTGAGCCCGTGTTGCCATGGACAAGGACCAGTGTCGAAACCCTGCCTGGTTCCCACTTGCAGAGGGGAAACTTCGCTAACAGTGAAGCAGTGCAGCAGGCGTCTCTTTCTTTCCCTTCGATGCTCCTCTACCCTCTCAGTTCCTCTTGTCTGTTTAATCTCCTCTCTCTCTCTCTCTCTCTCTCTCTCTCTCTCTCTCTCTCTGGGAGTAGTGGATTCCAGGTGCCTCTACCTTCTCCCTAGACACCCCCAAAGCAGAATATCTAGTATATCCAGGTGTTCAGTCATGTACCTTGTGAAGTAAAAGACTATTTATCTATGTTTCCACCCGTCTACCAAAGTAGCTGATAAATATGGCACTTGATGATGAAGTGAATGATTATGTAATATTGCTTATCAGACATTTCTGTGCTCTTTTTTTCTTTCTTTTTTCTAAGTATGAAGGCTAATTTCAAGGTAGGTAGATTCCTCTGCAGGAAATGCATATTTGACTTCTTATCTGTTCTGGTAGAAGTTAGAATTAATTCTTACTGCAGGAAAGGAATTTGCCTTTCAAAGAAATGGAACACTAAGATGTCAAATAGGCTGCTTTTTTTTTTCCCTTTAAAGAATGTTTCAATATGTAAAATCACTTTCTTTTAGAGGTGCTAAATTAGTCATAAGTCTGAGTAAAGGCAGAAGGAGTGATCTATTTAAGGATTCCATTTTAGTGCCTTCTAAGCTAATAGAATTACTTTTTAAAGAAACTAATAATTTATAAAAATGTCTTCTAGCTGGAAGTATGTCGTTTGTAGCTGAACTCGATTCTTACAATTTCACACGGCGGCTTAGGGAAAAGGAACATCATGATAACGTATAGGTTTCACTGCAGGCATTGTTGAAAAGAAAACATGGCTAGTACACATTCAAATGTAGTTTTCTAATAAAAGAACACGGGCTTTGAGCATCAAGCTGCTTGGGTTTGATTTCAAGTTCTCTCAGTTACCAGTAGGACCCGAGTCACATTTCCGTGTGCCTCTCTGTCTGTTCATAGGATTTCATGAATGCCATCCTCGGTGGTTTTGACACGAGCAACTAGGGCACTTATGGTAATCCCAGATGGATCAGGGAGACTATTAATCTGGAAAGAATATAGGAGAAAGATAATGTCATTCTTATAGAACACTGGGATATCATATCCTCTGTTCTTTGGGAATATTTGAGGCCGCCTCCCACTCATGGAGCTAGCAGTGGGCTTCTGGGATTTTCTCTTGATGTGATAGCATCCACTCTCTTGTGAGTGTACATTTGTGTTCGTTAAAATTAAAAAAAAAAAAAAAAAGAATGTTGAATGTCTGGGACCCTCCAGGAAGCATGAAACAGTTTGGCATGGTGGTCGTACCAGTTGACGTTCCCACCATTCCTGCTATAGTTCCAGTTTCTTCAAATGCTTCGTCATACTTACTTTGGTATAGTAAATCTTTTAAAAATTTTAATCATTCAAATAAATAGTAGTATTCTACTATGGCTTTCTTTTATATTCCCTTGTGAATATTGGACAAGTGCTTGATTTATTTGTATGTCGTCTTTGGGGAATTGCTAGTGCAAATGTTTTTGAGCGGTTTTTTTCTTTTCTGTTTTGTTTTGTTAGTCTTAACTACGAAATTGTAAGGGAATTTTACATACTGTAGGTAGCAAGCAATGTATCAGAATCATCCTATGCAATACTTTGACCTCACGGTTAGCTTGCCTTTACATTTTCTTAGACGTTAAAGTGTCTTTTGAAGAGCAAGATTTTATGATGTATTTGTTTTATGATGTATTATTTTAAAGTTTTGTTTTACATTTTATTTCTTAAACAATTGCCCAAACCAAGATTTTTTTTCCCCCTGTTTTCTTTGAGATGTTTCATCTAGAGAAGAATCTTAAAAAGTGGAGGGAAAAAGAAAGAAATTCCTATTACAGAGAATAGATTGGAGAGGAAGGGTTGTCAAAGGGGGGGGCGTCAAATTCTCACAAGAAAAAAAATGTAAATTATAGTGTTTCTGTAATCATTTCACAATGTATGCATGTATAAAATTATTGTATCTTGCACCTGAAGCTAACATATTATAGCTGTTTTTTTGAGTTGTTAGTGTAGTTGAAAGCTTATGTTGTGAATGATACACAAATTCTTGTAAAAGTTCATTCAAAATGTATCACATGTCAAATCTAAAACTGTAACAAACATAGAAAATTTGTTTTGATTTTGGCAGTTTTTTTTTTTCCTCAAAGTACTATAATGTAGATACTTGCATCTTTGTTGAAGATGCTAAATTCCTTAGTTTATCACCTTGGCACTTTTTTCAAAAATCAATGAGTCTTGTATGGTTTGGCCCATTTTTGGTCTTCCAGTCTGTTTTCATTGATCTGTAGGTCTTTTAACAAGACTCACCTGACTACTGCTATGTAACATATATAGTAAGACTTGAGCAGTTAATAGATAAATCTTGCAACTATGATTTGTTTCAAAATCGTTGACTATCCTAGGTCTTTTGTGTTTCTTTTTTTTTAAATAATTTTTTAAAAATTTATTCCCTTTTGTTGCCCTTGTTTTATTGTTGTAGTTATTGTTGTTGGGCAGGGTAGAGAGAAATGGAGAGAGGAGAGGAAGACAGAGGGAAGAGAGAAAGATAGACACCTTCAGACTTGCCTCACCACCTGTGAAGCGACTCCCCTGCAGGTGGGGAGCCGGGGACTCCAACCAGGATCCTTATGTGGGTCCTTGTGCTTTGCACCACTTGCACTTAACCCACTGCGCTACCGCCCAACTCCCTCCTCACAGCAGTGTTTTATAGTCCTTCTCAGATTTGCTTTGTTCATGTTTTTGTTGCTATTGTACTGTATTGTATTGTATTGATTTTAAATTTTAATTTCTTGTTGCTGCCACTACATAGAAATACTCGTTTATGTTGGGTATTAGCTTTAAGTCCTGTTGCCTTGCTCCAGGCACGTAGTAATGCTACGTAGATACGTTAGGGTTTTTCTGTATCTATTACTATTCCATCTACAAACAAAGGTACAAGTAGATGGTTTTGCCTGTCCCTGACTTTGACCATTGGGTCTGAGTTTAATTATAACTTTTCTTCTAGATAGCCTTTTTGAGGCTTAGCTCCCTCTGTTCCTAGTTTGATGAAAAGCAGTTTTAGTTTGTTTCATTTTTAAGCGGCAAGTGGATACTGAATTTGCAGAGACACTTTTCCGAAGTCTATTCATATTATCACGGCATTTCTCTTTTGATTTGTTAGCATGGTGAATTGTTTTTTGTTTGTTTGTTTTTGTTTTTTACTGATGGCAAACGAACCCTTGTAGAAACTGTAGCGATGTCAGTCTTTCTCCATCCTGAGGTTGGCAATCTGTGTTTCTTTTCCAGATAAGTCTGGTTACAGATTAATCAACTGTATTGATCCCCCCCCCCTTCCAGGAGTCCTCCCAACTTTTGCTTTCACTGATTTTTATCTATTGCTTTTTATTTCATTGATTTTAAATTGCTCTGAAGTTTAATCGTGTCTTCTTTCTGCTTGCTGTGAATTCAGTGTCTTCTTCCTGTAGTTTTCTAAAATGATAACAGGGGTCTGGGAAGTGGCACATCTGGTTAAGCAAACACACTATTACGCACCAGGACTCAGGTTCAAGCCCTTGGTCCCTACCTTTAGGGGGCCACCATGAGCAGTGAAGCAGAGATGAGCCCCCTCACCTCTACCCTCCCCCCTCAATTTCTCTCTGTCATTTAAATAAAACAGAAAAAAATAACAGGGAAAAAATTGCTACTGGGAGTCGTGGATTCATCATAAAAGCACTGAGTCCCACCAATAACCTTGTGAAATTTGAAAAGTAACAGCTCTGAGGAGATAGTGTAGTGGCCGGTGTAGAAAGACCTTCATGTCTGTGGCATCAAAGCTTCATGCTCAAACCCTAGTACCAGCAGAAGCCAGACTTGAGCAGAGTCTGGTAGAAACAACAAAAATTGTGCTGCCAAGAACATATGTGTACACAGATCTTTTTGGATGGATGTGTTGGGTTCCTTAGGATCTATCCCCAGGAGAGGAATTGCAGGATCACAGGGTAGGGCCATTTCTAGCCTTCTGAGAGTTCTCCAGACTGTTCTCCACAGAGGTTGGACCCATTGACATTCCCACCAGCAGTGCAGGAGGGTTCCTTTGACCCCACAGCCTCTCCAGCATTTGCTGCTGTTACCTTTTCTGATGTATGACATTCTCGCAGGAGTGAAGTGGTATCTCATTGTTGTCTTTATTTGCTTATCTCTGACAATCAGAGACTTGGAGGATTTTTTCATGTGTTTCTCAGCCTTTTGGATCTCTTCTGTGGTGAATATTCTGTCCATTACCTCTCTCCCATTTTTGGATGGGGTTATTTGTTGTCTTGTTGTTGAGTTTGGCAAGCTCTTTATATGTGTTGGTTATTAAACTCTTGTCTGATGTATGGCATGTAAAGATCTTCTCCCATTCTGTGAGGAGTCTCTTGGATTGGGTAGTGGTTTCTTTTGCTGTGCAGAAGCTTTTTAATTTGATGTAGTCCCATAGGTTTATACTTGCCTTAGTCTTCTTTGTAATTGGATTCGTTTCATTGAAGATGTCTTTAAAATTTATGCGGAAAAGAGTTCTGCCAATATTTTCTTCTAAGTATCTGATAGTTTGTGGTCAGACATCCAAGTCTTTGATCCACTTGGAATTTACTTTTGTATTTGGTGAAATACAGTGGTTCAGTTTTATTCTTCTGCATGTTTCAACCCATTTTTTCCAACACCATTTGTTGAAGAGACTCTGCTTTCCCCATTTAATAGTCTGGGCACCTTTGTTCTTGGCAGCACCATTTGTAATAGCCAAAACCTGGAAGCAACCCAGGTGTCCAACAACAGATGAGTGGCTGAGCAAGTTGTGGCCTATATACACAATGGAATACTACTCAGCTATCAAAAATGGTGACATCACCGTTTTCAGCCGATCTTGGATAGACCTTGAAAAAATCATGTTGAGTGAAATAAGTCAGAAACAGAAGGATGAATATGGGATGATCTCACTCTCAGGCCGAAGTTGAAAAACAAGATCAGAAAAGAAAACACAAGTCGAACCTGAAATGGAATTATCGTTTCGCACCAAAGTTAAAGACTCTGGGATGGGTGGGTGGTGAGAATACAGGTCCAAGAAGGATTCAGAGGACCAAGAGGGGGTTGTGTTGTTATATGGGAAACTGGGGAATGTTATGCATGTACAAACTATTGTACTTACTGTTGAATGTAAAACATTAATTCCCCAATAATAAATAAATAAAATAATAATAATAATACTAAAGTAAATAGAGTAAAATAAAATGGCAGCTGACATGGATAGAAGGCCTGTGGTCATATAAATCCCCTTTTAGTTCAGCTTGAGCAGAATCCCACAGATTTTAATACATTATTTTTTATTTTCATTCCATTCAGACCTTTTTTTTTATATATTGTTTTTGAGTTATTGGATCTAAAGAAACTTTGCAAAGAAGTTCAGAATTCTCACATAACTTTTTGTTCCATTTCCCTGTATTTAATTTGTGAATTTTTTAAATGTTTGTCATCCAGATTTTTTTTTTTTTTTTTTTTTTTTGCCTCCAGGGTTATTGCTGGGGCTCCGTGCCAGCACTACGAATTCACTGCTCCTGGAGGCCATTTTTCCTGTTTCGTTTCCCTTGTTGTTGTTATTGCTTCTTCTTCTAGCGTTTGCCCTTCTTCCGTAGCCAGTCAACAGGTCAGGTTGAAAGCTGTCAGGAGCTGCTTGTTGCTGGCTTTGAAAGTGACTGGGATCCATGTGGATTCAGTCGGCTAGGAAGGATCGTCAGTTTCCCCAATGAATGGGGACTCACGGGATGCACCACGAGAAGGTCGATCCAATGCATCCCGTTGTTATTGCTGCTGTTGTTGGATAGGACAGAGAGAAATCAAGAGGGGAGGGGAAGACAGAAGGGAGAGGAGGGAGAGAAAGACAGACATCTGCAGACCTGCTTCACCATTTGTGAAGCGACCCTGTTGCAGGTGGGGAGTTGGGGGCTTGAACCGGGATCCTCACGCCAGTCCTTGCTCTTCACACCATTCAAGTTCAGATCCTTTTTGTGCTGTGGGATGTGATCTTTCTTGTACGTGTTCCTTATGCTATTTGAAAGAATATGTACTCTGTTTAAAAGCTTTTGTATTGTCCTATGAGAATACATCTTCATGCTCCCAGAGAGAGAAAGAATAGGAAAAGCTTTCAAGGGAGGGGGTGGGATATGGAACTCTGGTGGTGGGAATTGTGTAGAATTGTACCCCTCTTATCCTATGGTCTTGTCGATATTTTTTATTTAATAAATAATTTTTAAAAATGGAAGAGTACATCTTCTAGTGAAAAAGAAACAGAACACTTGCATTCTGTTATTGTTGGATGGAACTAAGTTTAAACTAGGTCTAACACTGCTAGTGGGTTTTCTTAGTGACTTTCTGTCTGTAAGTTTATCATTTTTTTGAAAGGTGTTGGCATTTTCAACTCTAACTAGCTTTGTCCTTCATTGGTCTTCTAGCAATCTTTGTATTTCATTGATTTTGATACTCACTGCAGAAAAAATCAGGGCTGTTCTGTCTTTATGATGAATCAGCTCCTAATGTATACAAAACAATTCATGATCCTCGGTGATTTTCTCTCCCGTGAAGTCTACTTTGTCTAACATTAATATAGTCACTGCAGACTTGATTTGACTTGTGGGAGAAAGTTTTGTTCTTTTCCCAGCCCATTTGTGTCCTTTGAGAGTAGCTCTCTCAGGAGCAACCTATAGTTGGCTGCTGTGTCTTGTGTCACCCTTCCATACCCCACAACCTCTGAGTTGTGCATTTGGTTTTTTCCCCTCCTGTCGTGACAAATCACCACAAACGTGGTACCATGAGCTGACACAAATTCTCTTCTTTCACAGTCCTGAGGTCTAGGGTCACGATCTGCAGGGCTACATTCTTAGGGGGTGCGGGGGGGAGGGTCTTTCCTGGATTTTTCCTTCTTTAAAATAAGATCAGGATAAGGGAGAGAGCACAGTCAGTGTTTATGCAGCCAGAGGTCCAGCTTCAATCCTCAGCACCACCACACACCAGAGCTCAGTGGTGCTCTGGTCTCTGCCATGGATACAACAACATGAAGGCTTGAAAAATAGAATTAGCAGGCCAGCTCTGAAATCATGCTAGAATTTTTACCCTAAGAAATGGCCTAATCTTTTAAGAGTAGGAGTATTCTGTTTGTCACTGAGACTTAAGCCTTAAGAGGAAGTTTAAAAAAAAAAAAAAAGGCCAGAAATGCCGTTTCTAAGCACAGAAGGTAGGTAGATGTGTATTACATCTATTTTCTGGACACAGCTGTGTGAATACTAGTGTGGGGAGCAGTAGTGTTTCCAAGGTGGCTGAGTTACCAGAAGTTACCAGAGTGTGTAAAGGACCTCAAAGAACCAAGTTTACACTGTTGTGTTTTGTTGTGTTCTTGATTGCTAATTGCTTAATTGCTTTCTATATATCGATATTGTGATGTGTTCTCCCTCTTTGTTTTTGGCGTGCTAATCGATTTTGTTTTATGGGGGAGGAGTTGTAATGTTGTTTGATAAATGCTGCCACTTCAGTGCAGAGCACAGTAATTTAAAATAATCCTTGGGGTCAGGCAGTGGCACATCTGGTCGAGCACACGCATTGCCATGCGGAAGGACCCAGGCACAAACCCTCAGTCCCCGGCTGCCCAAGCAGTGCAGCAGTGCTGCAGGTGTCTCTCTTCCCACCTCCCTCTCTATCCCGCCCTCCCCTCTCATGTTCTCTCTGCAACTATCAAGAAGAGTGGGCCAGGAGGTGGTGTACCTGGTGGAACGCACATGTTAAAATGCTTACGACGCAGGTCCTGGACCCTGTTCCTGGCCTGCAGGGAAGAAGCTTCATGGGCGCTGAAGCAGTGCTGCAGGTCTCTATCTCCTTATCTCCTCTGTTCCTCTTGATTTCTCTGTCTCTATTTAGTAAAATAGTAAATATTTTTTAAAAAGAAGTAAAGTGAGCGAGGGAGGCAGCATAATGGTTATGCAAGCAGACTCTCATGCCTGAGGCTCCTAAGACCCAGGTTCAATCCCTCACACCACCATAAGTCAGAGCTGAGCAGTGCTCTGGTGTTTCTCTCTCTCTCTCTCTCTCTCTCTGCATCTCTCTCAAAAATAAAATAAATAAAATTTTAAAAAGTGAGGGTGGGGAGAAACCCAGCAGCGATAGATCTGTCATCTCGGGTTGTCCCAGCAAACCCTGGTAACAAAAATAGATAAATAAAATAATTTTTATATATTTATTTTTCCTTTTACTGCCCTTGTTTTTTATTGTTGTTGTAGTTATTATTGTTGTTGTTATTGATATCATCATTGTTAGATAGGACAGAAAGAAATGGAGAGAGGAGGGGAAGACAGAAGGGAGAGAAAGATAGACACCTGCAGACCTGCATCACCACCTGTGAAGCAACTCCCCTGTGGGTGGGGAGCCAGGGGCTGATAAATAAAATAATTTGTAAGAACATTGGTTGAACATACAAACTAGATAATTCCCAAACTTAAAATGTTTGGTTTTACCTTGGTTGAACATACAAACTAGATAATTCCCAAACTTAAAATGTTTTGCCTCTTAACATTACAGGCATTTTAGCTAGGAATTTCTGAAATATTACTCATGCAATGCTTTTTGTTTTTCTCTCTTTTTTTAAAAAGATTTTATTAATGAGAAAGATAGGAGAGAGAGAGAGAGAGAGAGAACTAGAGCATCACTCTGGTATATTTGCTGTCGGGGGTTGAACTAGGGACCTCATGCTTGAGAGCCCAAAGCTTTACTGGACCACTACTAACGTAATTCTGCCTAACTTATAAATGAAGTAAATTAGACTGGGCAGTGGTACACCCAGCACAACACATCAGTACTGTCCACAAGGATTAGGTTCAAGCCTCTGGTCCCCACCTGCGGGGGGGGACTTTTTGAGCCATGAGACAGTACTGCAAGTGTCTCTCTCTTCCTCTCAACAGCCCTCTCCCCCTGCTTCAGTTTCTCTGCCTCTATCAAAAAAGAAAGAAAAGAAATTTTCTACGAGAGAGTGGATTTCTAGTGCAGGCACTGAGCCCCAGCAATAACCCTGGTGATTATAAAAAAGTAATAATAATAAACTAAGTCTTTGCAAATTGTATTTTTATAAAACTGGGGGTGCTCAGTGTAATCTGAGACGGGAAATTGAATGCTATTTGACTGTTCAGTTACTCACTCACTGAGTTATATTTAGCACACATCTTGAGATTCTGGCTGCCTAGGAAGAGCCTCTTGTTAGAGGACACAGAGACGGCGGGTGTGTACACTGCGTGTGGCCTAGTATGTTTAGTATGTTCAAAGAGCTATAAAAGACACACTGTTGGTGAAGCAGAAGCAGCCAGCAAGCGGCAGCTTTCGCCTCGGTGTCTCCTGTTGGACCAGTCTTTCACCCTTACTAACAGGCAAGGAGAGAAAGTCAGCTTGGAACCCATCCCAACATTGTAGGTTGCAGAAGGCACAGTGCAGTCTTAGCTGATTAACGATCACCCTTCTTTTCTGGTTCCTTAGATTTACTTGATGATGCACAGATCAGAAGTACAAAAGCTAACTCCATCCTCTAAGTACTCGAACTCATTCTGTTGGCCTTTTCATGAAACAGATGCTGTCTGATGCAGCACCTGGGAAACTGAGGATTGTTCATGGCGATGTGCTGACGTTTAAGGTGGAAAATGCTTTTCCGGAAAGTCTGAGAAGACAGTGGGAGGATGGTAAGTGCCTCTGAGTTGATTCTCAGATGTTCTCTTATAATTACATTTATTACAAATAACTGAGCTGGTTATTCTACATGACAAGCACTATGTATTTACATCAGCGTTTTCTGAAAAGAATGAAATATGTAATGTGCTTGGTGATTTTTTTTTTTCCCCTGCCTCTTCTACATTCTCTCCAGTCATGAAATCTAATTGCTTTTTCTAAAATCGAATTTAGATTTCATCTGCGATTTTTCAAGTATTTCGGGTTCCGTTTGAAACCACAAAAGGATAGCTGAACTAGAATGTACGACTTTTCTCCAAATAGTGAAAAATGTTTTGTTCAACCATCCCATCCCTAAGCCTTGAACTTTTTTTTTTTCCACTTCACATTTAGCGACCAGTTCAGATAATTCCATTCACAGGCTGGGCCTGTTGGTGGCTTTTGTGCATGGGCATCACAGACAAGCACAGAATGTTTCTTGCTCATGAGAACTCTCAGAATAGATGCAGAGATAGCCTGCCTGGTAGGGCACATTCCTTGCAAGGCGTGCAGCCCAGGTTCAAGTCCCAGCACCACAGGGCAGTACTCTAGGGAGCCCAGTGCTGTGGAGTCTCTGTCTGTCTGAATGAAAAGACAGACAAACAGAAAAGACCCGGAGACTGAGATTGCATAAGCACAAGGTCCTGGGTCCACAAAAAAATAAATAAATAAAAGAAAGAATACTAATGATGGAAATAGGCTTTCTCCGAACTGGAAGAAGCTGTTTCAGTGTATCTTTGCCTCTCTGCCTCAGTTTCTCCTCCGGCTCCCCTCGGCTGTAAGCGCTCTGCCTCTGGGCCTGTCTTGCGCCAGCCACACCTGAGACACCCAGCCGCTACCACCACCATCACCACCGCCTCTCCCCCATCCAGCATTCCTTCGTTAAGCTGTTCTTATCGGCAAGCTTTCTCTGCTTCTTTCTCCCCTAATCCCAGGCCTTCCTATCAAATTATTGGTTGTTCTTTCGAGTCTTTGCTGGGGGCTACTTCCCATCCACCTCTTCCCTCGTGTTTCTCAGGTTTTTCCTGGAGGGCCTCTTCTCTTCTGTCAGAGGTTGTCCCACTCTGGTTCTACCGGCTGCCTGCACATTGCAGATGAGCATCTTTGTTGTACCCAGGCCGTCTCCCCTTCCTGGGCATCCAGTCTTCTGACAGCCTTACCTGGGCGTCCGTCCTGAAGATCCTTTGATATTTTTGTCATGCCCAGCACCAGCTGTCTCCTCCCCTCAAACTGAAAGAGAGAGAGAGATTTCTAAGCTAGAAATTGGAGGGTTTTCACTGCTTCTACACTAATGAGATTGGACCTTTTTGTTTTTAATTTCACTTAAAGCTGATTGTAAGAAAGCACCACTCTTGAAGACTATTGGAACAGAAAGTTACTTGGCCACGTCTTTTCATTTATAAATTGGCTGCTACTAGTACCCACTCTGATTATGCCTTTTAACTAAAACTGACTCCAGAATATGCTGGTGACATCATTTCAGTCTCTCTCTCCTCTCTCTCCCTCTCCCCTGCTAACCAGACCCTCCAGACGTACATATCATTGGAAATCTGCCCTTCAGTGTTTCGACTCCACTGATCATCAAGTGGCTGGAAAACATGTCTCGCAGAGATGGGCCTTTCACTTTCGGCAGAACCCAGATGACCTTGACTTTCCAGAAGGAAGTGGCCGAGGTAAGGGGAACTCCCTCTGAGCAGTGCGCCTTGCAGTTGCCGCATTGTTCCGCTAGCTCATGCTCGGTAAAGCCCAACAGCAGCTCCACCAAAAGGTAAACCTACGCTGTGGACCTCAAAGGAAGAGTCCTCCGTGGCCAGAAAACCAGAAACGTGTGACCTGTGTGATAGCCTAGTAAGTACCTCAGGACACAGGACAGTACTCACCATGTGGTCCGTTTGAACATCTCACTTCATGAAAGCATGATGGGTAAAGGTGACCCATCTGTCTGAGCCTGGAGGAAAGGGGGGCCTGGTGTCACAGCCTTCAGTAAGCGGACACTTACTTTCTTCTCCCAGCTCAGCTTTGCCTGTGTTCCTGTGGCAAGCGTGAGCGGTCCAGATTCACCCTCTCAAAGGAAAACCTCCAGGCTAAGAGAAAGGGCAGCTAGCGAGCTGCCGAGGTGTCCTCACCTCAGGGACATTGGTCAAAGTCTGGAGGCAAATTTTTAGTTGTCACATGGGGGGGGCTTGTCTGTTGGAGGGAGGCTAGCAGTGCTGGGAAACGCCCTTCAGTAGTAGGACAGCCCCCACAGCAAAGAGTAATCCCTAAATGCGATTTCATAGCAAGCTTGGGAAGCTTGGACTCTCAAGTATTTGGCCACGAACTCCTTTCCCACGCAGTGTCGCGATGTCCCATCCCCAGAGCCCCCCAGCTTGTTGGACACCTGAAGACCTCACCCCTTTCTGGCTGCCGCTCCTGTTCTCCTGCTGGTTCGGACTGAGCCCGTGCTGGTCGTTCTCTTGTTGTTTTCTCAGCCTTTGGATTTGCCATTGGGCTTGTCTTGTCCGGCTGCCCGTTTGTTATGGCATCTCTGTTCTTGAGCCCATGGTAGAGATGCCAACTACTATGCACTCTTCATTCTTTTTTCACTGGGGGGCGGGGGTAGGGGGTGGAGAGCCAAGGAACAGAGGCTGAAGAGGTTGGAGAAATGTTTCAGTGACTCAGAACGTCAGTTGTGGTTTTTAATAACAGTGTTGCTTCAGCTTCACCACATGCACTTATTTCTCCTTAATGACAGAGCGGAGTTAAATTTCAGCCTGACCGTTGGGAAGAGTTTACATGGCGTCAGTCACTGATGCAGTTCTTTGGGGACAGGAGGTGGCAGCCCTGGTCCTGACTCACACGGTTCGCAAGTGAAACTTTTAAGTGGCAGACTATGTAGCGGCATTCTCTCCCTCTCTCTACCCCCTCCCTCCCTCCCTTCCTCTTTCCCTTTCTTTTCCCTGTTCCTCTTCCCTTCTCCCTCCCTTTCTCTTCTAGATAAAGCAGAGAGGCAGAGAGAGAGAGAGAGAGTGTGTGTGTGTGTATAAAAGAGACCACAGCACCAAAGCTTCCTTAACTGCTGTGGGCACTGGACTTGAACCTGGGTCACACATATGACAGCAGTGCACTAACCAAGTGACCTATCTCACCAGCCCCTTCTTCAAGATTTTTATACCATTGCCACAAAAAGCACTTTCAAATATATATAACTTGTTTCTATTACAATTATTTAATATTTATTTGGATAAAGACAGAAAAATCAAGACAGGAGTGGGGAGTTAGGGCGAGAGACAGAGGGATAGCAGCAGCCCTGCTCCACTGCAGTGATGCCCCCCTCGTAGGTGGGGGGGGGGGGCAAGGGTTTGAACCCAGATCCTTGCCGCATAGGAACATGGGTGCTCAACTAGGTGCATCGCCACGCGGCCCCTGCAGAAAGCAATTGTAAACATTTACTTTGTTCAGTTTTGTTCATTCTCAAGCCATATGAGATGAGCATGATTCTTTTGAGTAGGACCACATGTATTACATACAGAAATTCATCTCACATACGAGACACGTAGACTGTACAAAATACAGCCCATAAAAATGGCCTCCAGGAGCAGTGGATTCATAGTGCCAGTACCAAGCCCTGGCGATAACAGAAAGAAAAAAAGAGAAAAAAAAAAAAGCCAGGATCAGACTGTGTAGTGATAGACCACAACATGAGCTCCAGTCACCTCTTTACCGTTGCTGAAACCGAGGTTCAGAACAGCCCCGTCACCCCCAAGTTTTCGGAGCTGGTTACAAGGGAAGCTGAACTTCAATTCTGGGCATGCGCTTTCTGCTAAAGTCCGAATGTGCCAGTTCTCTGTGGGGCTGGCCCTCTGATCTTTTCTCTCCAAGCCCACCATCAGCCTCCCTGTCTCCCTTCATCACCAGGGCACCCTGGCCGTTTGTGGTCACATCCCTGGCAGGGAGGAACTCACCTCTCCAGTAATTATGTAGTTCTCTTGGGTCCCTGTGCTGGGCTATGTAGCTTCTCAAGTGTTTATCTAATTTTGCTACCTGCATTTAAGATCCTTTTAAATAATTAAGTGCTGTCCTTGTGAATCCTTCGACCCTTTATTTTCCTCTTGCTCCAGCAGAATGCTCTTACAGAGTGAGTCAAGGGGTAAAGGCTTCCACTGACTGAAACGTTAATTGGTTTGGCTTCCTGGCCTCTCACAATGAAAAGCATCTTCCTTGTGATGGTGTTTCAGTCTCCACAGCTTCATCTGTCATAGCTCTCACAGTCAGATCTGCTCGCGTTTGGCCGCTAGGCCCCTTAGCCTCTGAGGTTAGCTTTAATGAAGTCTTCTGTGGAGAGCTCTTTTTGTTTTGTGAGGCTGAATGGAGGAGAGGTGAGCTTGCTGCTTTAGAACATGAGTTAGAGCATGCAGTTTGAGTGCTTTCATCATATGATTACTACAAAGACCGGGTGTGGGCCACGTTAAGAATCTTGGTGGCAAGTCTGGCTCGTGCCTTTTTAAAAAAATTTAAGAGCGGGTGTGTGAATCGGTAGTGGTGCTGGGGTGGGCTGATAGAGCAGTGATTTGAACACCCCTCCATTCACCCTCCCCCCAGGAGCCAGCAGTAGGAACGTTTTCTTTTTTTTTTTTTTTTCCTGTGTAATATAATAAACTGCTATTCACACGACACGTGTGCCGCTGGCCAGCTGGCCTAGCTGTTTACTGACCCCCCTAGGCTTTGTCCTCCGCAGAGACTCACGGCCAGCACCGGGAGCAAGCAGCGCAGCCGCCTCTCCGTCATGGCCCAGTATCTCTGCCACGTCCAGCAGGTCCTGACAATTCCGGGCCGTGCTTTTGTCCCCAAACCAGAGGTGAGTTCCACTTGTTTGTCTTAGGATTCTACTTGCAACCTTAGCTCCACTGGGTGTGTCATGGGAAGTTAGGACCAAGGAGCTGATGCTGCAGAATCGTATTATTTATCGGTATGCCAGCTACTCTTTTCTTCTGTATAAAAGTCACTAAAACCGGGAGTCAGGTGGCAGCGCAGCGGGTTAAGTGCACGTGGTGCAAAGCACAAGGACCAGAGTAAGGATCCCGTAAGGTGGCTCCCCACCTGCAGGGGAGTCACTTCACAGGCATTGAAGCAGGTCTGCAGATGTCTATCTTTCTCTCCCCCTCTCTTCCCCTCCTCTCTCCATTTCTCTCTGTCCTTTCCAACGACGACGACATCAATAATAACAATAACTACAACAATAAAAAAAAAAGTCACTAAAATCACGAGTGCTGTGTTACGTCCCCAAGTACTCTCTCCGGTACTGAAATGACTAAATGTCTAGGTTTATCCGTGTTGCCCTTGTGATGGTGGTGGTAACATTCACTGAATACATGTACATGTTTTTATTGAGGGCTTGTTGGTTTACAAGGCTGTAGATTTTACATGTCCAGTGTCATGCTGCGTGCCCCCTTCCCTTGTACCCACCCTGCCCCTCACTACCCCTTGTGCTCATGGCGCCCTCAGTCCAGCAGGCAGAGTCTACAGTGTGTGTCTTCCCTCTGACGACTTGGCCTTGGGGTTTCTGTTTCCCGAATATGGATGAGGTCATCTGGTCCTCCCCCTTCCCCTCCTCCCCCTCCTCCTCCTGAGCTATTTTGCTAAGCAGAGTCACCTCCAGTTCCATCCTAGTTGTAGTAGAAAGTGAAACTTCATTTTTTTATCCCCTCATTATTGAGTAGCAATGCATTGTGTATATAGACCCCCAGTTCCTTATCTGCTCACCTGTCGTTGGGCATTTGGGTTGTTTATCTATCTTGGCTGTCCATATAGTGCTGCAGTGGACACAGTTGTGCAAATCTCTTTTCAGGACTCGGGAGACAGCATAATGGTTTTGCAAAAGACTCTTATGCCTGAGATTCTGAGGTCCTAGGTTCAATCCCCAGCCCCACCATAAACCAGAGCTAAACAAAAAAATCTTTTCAGATATTTTTTGTTCTCTCAGTACTTAGAAGAGGAATTGCCAGATCATATGTTAGCTATTTTTTCTGTTTGTTTTGTTTTGCCTCCAGGGTTATTGCTGGGGCTCTGTGCCTGCAATATGAATCCATTGCTCCTGGAGGCCATTTTTTCCATTTTGTTAATGTTGTTGTTGGATTGGACAGAGAGAAATCAAGAGAGGAGGGGAAGACGGGAGAGAAAGGCACCTGCAGACCTGCTTCATCACCTGTGAAACGACCTCCCCTTACAGGTGGGGAGCCGGGGGCTCAAACTGGGATCCTTGTGCTGGTCCTTGTGCTTCATACTGTGTGACTTAACCTGCTGCACCACCGCCTGGCCTAGTTTTATGTCCTTTTAAATGTTTTTGGAATCTCCATGCTGTTTTCCATACTGAACCAGTTTGAAGTCCCACTAGGAATGGGCAGGTTCCTTTCTCATCCCTGCTGAGCCTGGCCTTTCTGACCAATTTAATCATTTTGATTTGAATTTCCTTTTTTTTTAAAAAAAATATTTTATTTTTCAGAGATGCAAAGATAGAAACACCAGCACACTGCTTATCTCTAACTTATGGTGGTGCTGGGGATGGAACCCGGGACTTTTGGAGCCTCAGGCATGAGAGTATGTTTGCATAACCATTATGCTATCTTTCTGTCCTGATCTGAGTTACCTAACAATAAGTAATACTCACAGTTTTCCCCTACGGGCCTGCTAGCCTGTTTGTCACCATTGGTAGATGTCTGTTCAAGTCTTAACTCCCCCCTCTTTTTTTGTCATAGCACCAAGGCCTCAACCTTGCAGGATTCCACCATTCCTATGCTGATTATTTTCATTCCTTTTATTACTTCATATAAAGTGATATAGTGGGCAGGGGGAGACAGGGCATTGGAGAGACACCACAGCACTACTGTCTTGGGAACTTCCCCTGAAACTATGGTATCTCGGTGTGGTATCATGGCTCAAAGCCAGGGCTTCCTACATGGTAAGATACATGCCCACAAGCTGTCTCATTCTCCTCCTTATTTTTTTGTATGGGATTTTGTTTGACTTTTCATTGACTGTATACAGCAGTGAGAAGCCTTCAGCTAGGCTCAGACAGAAGTGACAGGAATAAAAGTCTGGTTTGTTGTGGAAAGTGTTGAGTCTGCCTTCCTGGAGTTCACGGCCCCTTGCTTGCAGAATTTCTGGGTACAAGGGTTTGCAAAGTTTCCCTGAGTTCACTTGGCATTCGTTAATAAATGGGGAGCATGGTAAAGTGTATTGTGTGGTTCTTATTTGTTTTTGAAATGTTTTATTATTTTACTTATTTTGAATAAAGACAGAGAAACTGAA
Source organism: Erinaceus europaeus (assembly GCF_950295315.1). Taxonomy (NCBI): domain Eukaryota; kingdom Metazoa; phylum Chordata; class Mammalia; order Eulipotyphla; family Erinaceidae; genus Erinaceus; species Erinaceus europaeus. The sequence continues at coordinate 8,556,392 of NC_080174.1, forward strand.
AGAGAAAGAGGAGAAAGGAAGAGACATACCTGCAACACTGGTTCGTCACTCATGAAGCTTCCTCCCTGCAGTCATCAGGATTTTTAAAAATATTTTTAAATATTTATTTATTTATTGCCTTTTGTTGCCCTTGTCTTATTGTTGTAGTTATTATTGTTGTTATTGCTGTGGTTGTTGTTGGATAGGACAAAGAGAAATGGAGAAAGGAGGGGATGACAGAGACGGGGAGAGAAAGACAGACACCTGCAGACCTGCTTCACAGCCTGTGAAGTGACTCACGGGTGGGGAGCTGGGGACTTGAACCGGGAGCCTTACACCAGTCCCTGCGCTTTGCACCACCAGCGCTTAACCCGCTTCACTACCGCCCGACTCCCTAGAATTTTTTTAATGAAACTTTTTAAAAATTATCTTTATTGGATAGAGACAGAGATAAATTAAGGGGGAGATAGAGAGGGAGAGAGACAGACACCTGCAGCCCTGTTTCACCACTTGTGAAACTTGTGAAACAGGTAGGGACCAGGGGCTTGAACCCTGGTCCTTGCACATTGCAACATGCACATTCAGCCAGGTGCACCAGCCCCTCAGAATTTTTTCCACTTTCAAATCTCTCTCTTAGGACCATGTAATGGAAGGCCCATTGGGTCCCTTTCTTCTCGTTACGCTTATATGCATGTCGGAAACATTCTGGGATTAGTATGAGATGCAGTTACACTGGAAAGCAAGTCCTGTACTGAGAGCTTTGGGGCTTAATACCATAATCCAGAACCCATGAGCTGGCTGTCTGCTAAAGGCACCTGATAGCTTGTTTTACATAAACAGTTACTAACTCTTGTTTTGGTTACATAGCTCAGAGTTTATGATGGTGTTCAGAAGTTGTTTTAGGCACTTTTTCTTCTGGGTTACAGGGTAAACTATGCCCGTGGTTATTAATCAAAAGTTCTTCTTGGTCTGCACCCTCATAAAAAATTAGATTATCAGAAAGGCCACAACATGTTTTTCTCTGCAAAAATTTACCATGACTTCTCTGCCTGCCCAGTATTTAAACTGGCTGTGTGCCTTGGGGGCCAGGTTGTGGCTCGCTCAGCAGTGAGCACATGTTACCGTGAGCGAGGACCCAGGTTCCAGCCCCTCTAGCTTCACGTGCGGGGGGGGGGGGGGGGGCTTCACGAATGGAGGGGCAGTGCTGCAGGTGTCTCTCCTTTATCTCACTCCTTTCTCATTCTCTCTGTCTCTCACCCTTACCAAAAAGGAAGAAATGGCTGCTGGAAACAGTGGAGCCATGTGGACACTAATAACCCTGGTGACAAATTAGAAAGAATATATATATATATATATATATATATTTATACACACAACACACTATGTCTTGATTTTCTTTTTATTGAGCAGTGGGGGGGTTGGGCAAGTTAAGCATATTTCTATATTTTGATATGTTTACCATGTTATGAATATTACATGCGGGCAAGTTACTTGCAGTCTTAAGTGAGCAGCGATCAATACAAAGGGAAATGTATAAAGGGAAACAGTATGTCAAATGCCTACACTTGACTTCTGTAAAAGAATTTTGTTGCTTGTTGTAGCTCTCTATTACTCTACTCAGACAGATGAGGATTCCTGAGAAGGGAGCCAGGAAACATCTGGCTGGTAGTTACACTGAGTGACTTATTTAAAGGGGGGGGGGGGTAGCGCAGTGGGTTAAGCGCACATGGTGCAAAGCGCAAGGACTGGCGGAAGGATCCCAGTTCAAGCCCCCGGCTCCCCACCTGCAGGGGAGTTGCTTCACAGGCATTGAAGCAGGACTGCAGGTATCTTATCTTTCCTTCCCCCCCCCCCCCCCCCCGTCTTCCCCTTCTCTCTCCATTTCTCTGTTCTATCCAGCGACAACAATAATAGTAACAACAACACTAATAAACAAGGGCAACAAAAGGAGAAAAAATGGCCTCCATAAGCAGTGGATTCGTAGTGCAGGCACTGAGCCTCAGAGAGAACCCTGGAGGCAAAAAAAAAAAAAAAAAAATCCATTTTCTTCAGTAAAAGAGGGAAGAGCTTTTACAGAGATGATAGAATAGCAGTACAAGACTACATCCCTGTAGCTAAATGATAGACTCAAATAATCACAGCACAGAGATAAAATAAAAGCCAAGAAGAGGCACAGCCAGAGTCCTAGAGGTTTGGAGGGAGAGAGGTTAATTCTCTGTGGATCCTCAGAAGAACAGAACAAAAGTCAACCAACACTTACTCTCAGCCAAAGAGAGTTAGAAGGGGAGGAATTCTCTCGCAACATGACAGGAAGTGCTTATCTGGAGGTTTTTCTCCTGCTAGCATCCTCTAACCCTTGTACTTACTGCTGTTTGAATTCTCTAAGTTAAACCTTCATGGCAGGCTTTTCTCTGTCATGGAACTTTTGCGAGTCTGTTATGAGTAGCTGGACTCAACGAACTTTGTTTTATTTAACTGTACCTTATTACTGAGCTCTCATCAAGCTCTTTACTTCCATCAGCTTGTTTAGTGCCGTCTCCCTGGGAAAATGTGAACCCATAATTCTATTCTTGCTACAAAAGAGAACAGCCTTGGAAATGCTTAAACTTAGACTAATTGATCTACTCTTGGGCTTCTTCAACCAACTAGTTTTTAGTATATAGGGTTTTCACAGTGGAATTTTTAATATTTTTCATTTTACCAATTGCAAGACAGAATGTCTCATGTTAACAAATTCACAACTACTAAGTGCTCCCATGGAACAAGGGAGAATTTTAATTTGTGTGTTTGCTTGACCAATTACAAGACAAAACATCTTCTATAGTACAGATTCACAAGTAAAATATGTTCCCGTGTACCAGAACGTGTCAGGTTTCCCCATCCTAGTCTCTGGATGCCCTAGAGGACCCACAGAGTTCTAGAAGGCCGTAGTCATTTCTTCCCAGCTCAGCTGCCCATTGCCCAAGTCCAGGACCCATAGAGCAATGGGCGAATGGTTCTGAATTCTGTATCGTCTTACTTTCTTTTGTAAACTGTACCTTGGGTTTTATAGTGTTTCCTTTGCATGCTAGAACATCCAGTTTGCATTTTCTTGTTAAAATACTTGAACTATATAAGGTGATTGACTTACATAGTTAAAAACATCCATTATACTTTCAAGAATTATTCTTATGTCCACCAGCCAACTGAAACTGCTCAATAACACGAACATTTGTTATTGATCTGAATCAAACCCGGGAGAATAAAACGACAACGTCAAAGTAAGTTTTGTCAGTGAAATTCTAGTCCAGTACATGAGATGAATAGGATAATGAACAGTCGGGTGAATTCTCAAAGAGCAGGTCCTGAGCACTTTCGAACAATCTATGTTTTTTGTCATCGCTGAGCTCAGACTTAATAGTTTCAAAGTCCTAGAAGTGTCACCGTAGTCCTGGCTTTGTTGAACTGTGTCAGCACTTGCTGCTTTCTTTGTCTTGTCTAATCTTTGAATGTCAGTGCCGTCAGCTTTCACAAACACTTAGGTTTGGGTTTTTTTCTACAGTGGAGAGAGAAACGGGTCACGTGTGCGGATTCAGGATGTAGGCAGCATCTATCAGGGAGCACAGATGCTCTGCCCCTGACTTTTTGGGGGAGTGGGGAGGGTTAATGGTATATTGTAAATACAGTTGTTGATTCACGTGTAAAATTACTGTTTTCTGCAGAACACTCTCACCCCTCCCCCCCAACTTAGGTCCTCCTACTTCCATGCACCAACCAGGACCTGATCCCACCACCACCATCACCCCACCCACCCGCGCTCATCCCCAAGTCCTTTACTTTGGTGCAATACACAAACCCAGTGCAAGATCTATTTTGTGTTTCCCCTTTCTCTTATTTCTCAACTTCTGTCTGTGAAGGAGATCATCTTTCTCTTTCTGGCTCATCTCACTTTACATGATTCCTCCAAAGCTCTATCCAAGTAGAGGTGAAGGTGAATTCACCATTCATAGCGGCACAATCCGTAACAGTCAAAATCTGGAAGCTGAGAAAGGTGTCCTTAACACCTGTCATGCCACCGGGTTTGGAAACAGAAGTGGGTCTGGCATGTCGCCCAGCAGGCGCTGTAGCACAAGCAGTTGTAGCCTGGGGTTGACACCAGGTCAGGGACCCTTTTTGCACACACAGCTTAGATCCCTTATAAAATCCCATCGGGTACCAATTCAGAACATACTGCAGCAGGTTATCTTCAATAGGAAGGAAAGAAAAAAAAATTGCCTTATTAAATATCATCAGAACCTCTTTGCTAAAGCTGTTTGACAACAGTTGTGATCGGCGGTGGGCATTTTCAATGGGCCCAATCGCCTTTAAAGTCTCTCTCGTTCTTTGTAGAGACTATGAAGTCGGGCCGGGAAGACAGCAAAACGGTGATGCAAAAAGGCCGTGAGGCCTTGAGGGACCAAAGGTTCCGGGCTCAATAGGTTCAATCCCCGGCACCACCAGTGCTCAGGTTAACAAAATAATAAAAGGAAGCGTAGACCTGGCGTTTGTTGCCTCTCCATGCAGACAGAGGCCTCTCCCTGGTGCACGGTAGGTGTTTACACGTAGTCCTTGAGGTTGTAAGCCGAGCCGCCCTCCAGCTGCAGGGGGGAGACGGGCTTCGGCCTGGGAGCCTGCAGCCAGGCCTCTGGGCCCCTCCTGGCACAGGAGGTGCAGAAAATCACCCCGGAGATGCACAGCAGCGTGGCCGAGATGAACCCCAAGTACATGGCGCCCCCGGGCTCCTGCTTACGGCTGTCGGGCACGCTCAGGTCCAGGAAGTTGGCCACGATCTCCTTGGTGTACCACACGGTGGGGATCAGGGTGCAGAGGCCGGCTGCCGCGAGGCACACCCCCGCCGTCAAGGCCGCCCGGCCCTTGGTGGCCGGGTCCCCGCCCAGGCGGGTGCACCGCATGCCCACGGCGCAGGCGCAGAGCCCCAGTGCAGACAGCACGCAGGCCAGCACCATGGCGGCGCGCGCGGCCTGCACGTGGCTGGGCAGGGCCAGCAGGGGGCGCTTGACGGCGCAGCTGAACAGGCCGGTGCTGTGCCACGTGCAGTCCACCCACAGCCCCTGCAGCTGCGCCACGGCGCTGAGGATGCTCGGGCCCGCGTCCACGCTCACCGTCCAGTTGGGCAGCAGCGTGGCCGCCAGCACCCCGGACACCCCCGACAGGGCCAGGGCGAAGGCCAGCAGCTGCAGGCGCCCCGAGGCCATGCCGCTTCAGCAAGGCGGCCCGGGTCCCCGTTGGGCAGCAAAGGCAGCTGGAGGGGAAGAAAAAGATCGAGTCAGGAATGGAGGAGAGCCAGAATGAATAAACAGGAAAGTTCCCAGGTGCCCTGGCAGCCGAGGACACAGACGAGGACGAGGGAGGGCTCAGGGCTGCCCGGGGCCTTGTGGCCTGTGGGGTGGTGCTGGGCGCAGGGCCCCGGGAGTTCCCACCCTGCTGACGCTCTGGGAAGCGGTGTGCATCTCCGGCAGACTTAGACGCCGCTCAGTGCAGTCCTGGGACGTGGTCGGCTTGTAAATGGTTAGAATTAAAATACCCTTAAGTAATAAGAATAGTATAACCCCACATTTAACAGTCGTTTTTTTTTTTTTAATTTTTTTAACGTGTGTGTTTATATATGGGGTTGCTGGAAAAGTCATGAGCAGTTTTGCGCAGAAAAAGACACCATGGCGTTTCCCACAGTCCAACATAAAAGGAAAGGCTTAAGCTTTCAGAAACTGGTTTGGAGGGTGGGCAAAGTAGCTGACTTGGACAGTGAATGTGCTGCTAGGCCGTGTGTGTGACCCAGGTTGGACCCGACTCTCACTACGCTAAAGGAAGCTTCAGTGCTGTGATCTCGTTGGTTTTCTCTCTTTGCTTCTCTTACCAAAAAACAAAACAAAACAAAACAAAACTGGTTTTGACAAAACCAGTTTTGTTACAGTGGCCATGCCAGGCACAAGCCCCAAGTGATCGTTGAAGGAAGAAAAGAGGTTGAGGTCCCGGTCACAGGTCCCCTTGACTTCCAGCTACCTGTTTATCCATTTGCACTGTCCGTACTTAGGTCAGCACTGGTTTCTCTTTGGGGACAGGGCAGTCACAACCGAGACAATTTAGCCAGTGTTCTTAGCGTCTGAGAATGTTAGATCCCTTTTACTTGGGGCCAGCATCAGTCAGTCCCTGACCCACATGAAGTTGTCTGTTGCAAAACCGGTTATTCTGAAGCGAACGCTGCTGAAGTGAGAAGTGGGCCTGTGGAATGGAAGTGCTAGAAATCAGCTCGACATCAATCAATGGTATATGAAAGGGTGCAAAATGATGTCACTCTCTCTTCCACCTGTGCTGCCTACACATAGCATTGTGTGGGTTGGTTATGTTTTAATCAGGCATTGGTTTGGGGAAGGGGTTGTTGCTGTTTGGCAAAAATAAGGTTTCTACAATCTAGCATGACTGTTTTTGTGTCGTGCATCTGAATTATATCTGGAAAGGAGTTTGTAGAATGGCTCTGTCATGACACATCTTTCTTGAAAGGCAGTACAGGCTGTGGTCAAGACTGGTGTATGCGATCTTGACTTTCCAGAACCTCTGTGTGTGTCAGTTTTCTCTTGCTGGAAAATGGGGAAGGGTACCATTCATCGGGCCTGTGTCCTAGAGTTAAACACTGTTGTGCATCTTACGGACTTAGAACAATATTTAACCTGCGGAAGTGCTCAAATTATGATTGACAACACCCATTAGCGTTCTAATTTTCTATCATGTGGAAATTGGTATTTAATGATAATTGGGGTTTTTAATGTCTTTTTCTCCCATAGACTTATTTTGGTGAATTCTTAGAACTGGAACTCATAGGTCAAACCTTGCCCACCATTTTTTCTCAGTAGGACATGGCGGTAGTGAGTCAGCCTCCTTGTACCACACAGCGGCGCCCAGTTCCAGATCCTCCCAGCCAAATTCTAGACCCCCCAGCCCCTCTAAATCCCTTTTGTGTGCTCCCCCATGGGAAGCCAGGGAATGCACCATCTGAAGGCAAAAAGCTAACTTGCAACTTGACTCACTCCGCTTTCCACCAAGGAAGAAAGAGCCCCAGAGAACATTCACAGGGCAAATGACTTCCCTTTAGAGACTCACCACTGAGTTCAGTGCCTGCTTTTTGTCAAACATCTGAAATAATACTAGCCCGGGCCTCTGCTGAAAGCACCCCCCCCCCCCATTCTAACAGTGATTCTCAAAGAAGTTACATCCTGGGCTCCCTGAATCCCACTGCTCTTGTTTTTGTACTCATGGTCTTAAAATGTACCTTCTATACTGTTAGGGGGTGAAGTCCCTGAGTCGTAAGTTCTGGGAAGTCAGACTGAGTAGAAGCTTCCTTTACCTGCAGGATGGATTTCTGTTTGCCTGATTCCTTTTGCATGCCTGAGCCCAAAACAGAACCAAAGGTGAAGTTTTGAGACAAAGACCGCAAGCCCAGTGCATGTTTATAGTTTTGTAATAGCTGTTTGCAGATTTGTGTTTTACCATGTGAGACTCCAGCCAACTCACCAAATGACTGCCTCCCCAGGCCATTCCTAGCTCAGGGATTCTTCTGGGCTAGATTGCTGTAAGCATTCTCTTAAGTGCCTTCTCTCTCTCTCTCTCTTTTTCTCCTTTTCATTTTGCTTGAGTTACATATTTGCATTGATGAGCCTGTGCTCAGCTTCCCAATTAGAATCCCTCTCTTCCTATAACCCAGCTTGCTTACCGAGTGCTGGCAGTGCTGAGTTACAGACAAACAGCATCAAGATAAACAGGAAGACCTTGCAGGCAGGCAGTGCTCACTGTTGAGTGTGGGACTTGAAACGCTGTCTTCTGCTTCGAGACCTCCAGAGAGATGTTCTCCCGAGTGACTATCAGTGTTGTGAAAACTGACAACTTGGCTGTACTGCTCCTAAGATCTGTCATTTTTCTCCCGCCCACCCCCAAGCAAGGCACAGTTAGCGGCCTGTCCGCAAAGGTCTGTCTAAAGAATAAAGACAAACTTTGTTTCAGTGGCGGTGGTGAGGGTAGGCAGACACTGTGAGTAAGCAAAGGCAAAAAACCCACACACAAAACCCAAGTTTTAAAGCTCTCGAGAACTCACCTGGTTCCAAAGCCCGTGCGTCCTGAGCAGAGCCTGTGAGTATTAAAAATTACGGACACATGCAGCAAAAATATGCTTGAAAGATCATAAAGAAAAAAATTTTGGACACACTGCTGTGGACTTCTTTAAATTAAAACAGTTTTCCAGATGTGATATATATATCAAAACATAATGTTTAGATTAGAATCAGATTTGCAGCATATATATAGTTCAAACTAAACAAGAGCTGAAGAGCTCTAGTTAGGTCTCTAACCTTTGAGAAGTTTCTCCTTTTCATACCTTTTGTTGGCAGCCTTGAATGTCTTAACTGCCTTCAGTCAGCTGTCTCCAAGTGGACCCCAACAGGGTGTGTGTCGGGGAGAAGCCACAGGCATAAGACTCAGTCCCCAGCTGCGGACTGTCAGTGAGAAAGCGCCAACAAGTTAGCTCCACGAGTAGCAAATAAAGAACAAGATAGGAGAGGTGAAAACTGCTGATGGAGCGACACGATAAATACCAGGTTCTCCATCTCATTTTTTGAGCTGTGGGAGAACCCAGAGAGGAGAGGGCGGGGAAGGGAGGCAGTTGTTGTTACAGCAGGATTTGTTGAAACCTGAAAGCTGAAAAATGCTTCCGTCACAGTGTGCAGAGGAGGAATTATTTGGGTGCTCACAAAAAAGGCTTTCTTGTCTTTTAATATTATGTTTCAGGCCATGGTTATAATTTATTTCTGAATCTTTATCTCGGTTGGAAGATTCAGCTTCTTGTTTCCTGTCCCCTAATTAAATCAAAGAATAGGGGCCTGAAGTATTTTTAACCAGATGGTGCTTTTACAAATGAGAGGGGTGCTGGTGACCTCTCTGAAACTAAGAGTCACAAACTTGGTGACTCTCAGAATAAATAGTCAAAGGAGTTTATTTATACACACACACACACACACACACACACAGGAGAAAGTAAGAAGAGCTAGTAATAACTATTGATTCAGTTTGATTGATAAACCCACAAATACCTTGTGCTGCGTCTTCTGTAAGCATTCCTTTCTGCTGAAATGTTTGGAGTACAGCTTAATTGGAGATTTTTAGAAAACGTGTGAAGACATTACAACCAAAATCACGAGACAGGGTCAAGTCAGGATGGCAGTTCTAAGTCACAAATGACAGTACATCCGTCTGTTTTGTTCTTCCTCATCAATTTTAATTTCTACAAAGTATGGATTCAGTCACTGTAGAATACGAAAACTTTTGTTGTGGTTGTGGTTGGTTTGTTTTTGTTGTTGTTGTTTTTTACCAGAAGACTGCTCAACTCTGGCCTGTCAGGGTGCTGGGGAGTGAGCCTGGGACGCCCCACATGGAAGTTACTGTCTCCAGACCCAGGAGATTATCTTATGATTGCGTTTCTAAGAATCCTAGCAACTGTTAGCCACGCTAAATATCAGCCGCTCCTTTGGAAGACATAAATAATCAAGAGCATGTTTCTGCTATCTGGGTTCTTCTCCATTTATTGGGTTTTGTTTGGTTGTTCTTTGTTGTCGTTAGTTTTGATCTTTTTTTTTTTTTAATTTTTTATTTAAGAAAGGATTAGTGAACAAAAACATAAGGTAGGAGGGGTACAACTCCACACAATTCCCACCACCCAATCCCCATAATCCCCCCCCTCCCATGGTAGCTTTCCCATTCTCTAGCCCTCTGGGAGCATGGACCCAGGGTCATTGTGGGTTGCAGAAGGTGGAAGGTCTGGCTTCTGTAATTGCTTCCCCGCTGAACATGGGCGTTGACTGGTCGGTCCATACCCCCAGTCTGCCTCTCTCTTTCCCTAGTAAGGTGTGTCTCTGGGGAAGCTGAGCTCCAGGACACATTGGTGGGGTCTTCAATCCAGGGAAGCCTAGCCAGCATCCTGGTGGCATCTGGAACCTGGTGATTGAAAAGAGAGTTAACATATGAAGTCAAACAATTTGTTGAGCAATCATGGATCCCAAGCTTGGAATAGTGGAGAGGAAGTGTTAGGGAGGCACTCACTGCAAACTCTAGTGTACTTCTGCTTTCAGGTATATATTTTGCAGTAGTTTATGGATACGTGTGCACATAAGCTCTCTCTCACAGAAACTGGTGTATATCTAGGTTATGGGACTTTGTTAGAAAGTGAACCACCTGAGATGAAATTAGAGTGTACTATAAAAGGAAAGGTCTCACCCGAGTAATGAAGCTGAAGGGTTGTCATTCCACACGTGAAGTCTCTGGATACAGTCTGAGGTGAAGCATGTTGAGGTGGCAATCGTTGCTTTGGTTAGGTTGTGATCGGTGGATGCAATATTATTTGGTTTGGATTGGGAGATGCATACGGGAAAGTGGGCCCTATCCAAGGGTTCCAGGACTGGGGGAAATATAGGCTCTATAGTGAAGATGTGAGGTTCCTGCTGTCTTAGGGTTCAAAAAGACAATCGATAGTTAATATTGTCATCACATTATTTGTTAATTGGGTTAACTTTGAAAAGTCTTTTTGTTATGGTTTGCTGTACAGTATCCAGTATCTTGTATATAGCTGTGCTATTGGATGCTTCTAATCTACTTGGTCTAGGCTTTTGAGAGAGTCCGCATATCAAATACACAGCCTATATATTAAAAAGATTCAGTTTGTCTTTTGAGAAACTTTGAGACATACAATTGATTTTCGCCCTCTCATATTAATTAACTAGTGATGTATATGTCTACATTTTGCTAGGAGTGTACATAAACACCATTCCCACCACCAAAAGACTGTGACCCATCCCTCCCACCCACTCCCACCCCCCACTGGCCCAGGAAGCTACATGTCTACCCCTCACCACTGGGTTTTTACTTTGGTGCCCTACTTACTGTTTTGATCTTTTCTAAGATGGGCCTTTGACAAGAGAGACTGTCGCCACCTCCTGCTCTTTCTTAGAAAAAGTGGCTGCCTGCAAGTTGGGCTTTTCACTATAGCGTTGTGATTTTTGGTACAGGAGCTTACTTTCTTCTTGTAGTTCATGCAAATACATGAGCAAGTTTAGACACAGTGACTGCAACATCTACCACTGCCGTGTCCTAAGAAGCCTCCCAGCCACTGGTGCGGTGACTGGTCACGGTCCCCATACAGATTCCCTGAGAGAGGCTGCCTGGCTGGGAGGACGAGCCTGCTCCCCTCTTCACCCTCCAGCGTAGTAGTTTGCGGGGGAGAAGTGGGTGAAGCGCGCTCCGATGTTCATTTCAGTTTTCAGATAAATTGTTCCTCCTACCCTGGTGAGAATACTCATCCTGGGGGCCAGGTGGTGGCGCACCAGGTTGAGCGCACATGTTACGATGCACAAGGACCCAGGTTCGAGCCCCCGGTCCCCACCTGCAGGGGGAAAAGCTTCACAAGTGGTGAATCAGGGTTGCAGGAATCTCTCTGTCTTTCTTCCTATCAACCCTTTCCCTCTTATTTCTGGCTGTCTCTATCCAATAAAAAATAAAAAAGAGAGAGAGAGAGAATACTTACCCTGTGCACTACCAGCTTTTCCGAAATGCAGATAACTTGTGTTCACTGCAGACCTTTAATCATGGCAGCATTTCTTTTGTAAAATAATAATAATACCTAGAAAAAGTAGGGTTGGGGGCGCAGAGACATACAGCTTGCTGATATTACCAGTTCTGCTCCCAATGTGGACGTAAAAGAAAACTAAGTCTTTGAAGTATGGAGATACCCAGTAGGTCCTTCTCCGTCCTCCCCATAGGCCCCACATTTTCCCTCTGGCTACCCAGGCACCTCCCTGAGAGGCACCACAGACCTACCATGGCATAAACTGAACTCCTGGCCTCCCCCACACAATTCTCCTGGGTTTCCCCCTGCCTTGCCGCTTGATGGCGGACTCAACTCTTCAGTCTTAAAAAATATCCTTGAGTGGTCCAGGAGGTGGCACAGTGGGTAAACTACTGGTCCTGAGTTCAATCCCCAGCAGTACATGTACCAGAGTGATGTCTGCTTCTTTCTCTTCTCCTATCTTTCTCATTAATAATTTTAAAAAATTTTAAGTTAATATATACACACATATATACCTGTCCTTGAGGGCCTTGAGCTGGTGTGCACATCACCATACCTGAGTACCAAGAGTCCACCCCTCAGGGTTCCAGCCTCCACTCCCCTGTTACGGGGGGAAGTTTAACGAGAGTGGTGAAGCAGGTCTGCAGGTGTCCGTGCCTCCCCTCGATTCTCTGTCCTCTTTCTCCCCTCAACTTCTGTGTCCTGTCATTTTTTTAAAGATAAATTTATCTACTTGGTTTTTTTTTAAAAAGATGAAGTTATTTATTTATGAGAAAGCTTGTAGAGAAAGAACCAGGCATCACTCTGGTATATGTGCTGCTGGGGGCTGAACTCAGGACCTCATGCTTGAAATCCAGTGCTTTATCCACTGTGCCACCTCCCAACCATGGTCCTATCAAATTTAAAAAAAAAAAAAAAAAAAAAGCATCCTTTAGTCTATACCCGAATTCTATTCAGTGACCCAATCAACTTGTTCCTCAACTTCAAAATGGGCCAAGAACCCTCTACTGCTGAGTCTCAGGTTCCAGCGCTCCAGAGTGCCGCCCTTGGCGGGAGAGCAAGCGTTTGTCTGTCTCCTTCACTGTTCACGCCTTGCAGTGAGGACGCTAGAAAGCTTTGCAGAAGGAATGAATTTAGAAACTTAATTCTGAGTCCATAAAAGCCCATTAGTGTGTGTACAGATTTGATCTTGTCGTCCTTAAATGAGACTGTACTATTACTTGCTCTTTCAATTCTGTAGCTTAGTCATTTTGGCCAAGGGCTAAGATCTGCTGCCATTTGTGAGTTGTCTCCATTAACAGGGAGCGTTTGAGGTAGGAAGGATGCACTTAACCAAAGCAAGCCCACAAGGCAACAGTTCTGTACCCTCAAAACTAAGCAATTCCAGAAGCCAGACCTTCCACCTTCTGTACCCCATAATGACCGTGGGTCCATACTCCCAGGGGGTTAAAGACTAGGAAAGCTATTGGGAGGGGATGGGATGCGGCGTTCTGGTGGTGAGAATTGTGTGGACCTGTAACCCTCTTATCCTATGGTTTTTGTCAGTGTTTCCTTTATATAAAGAAAATTGAAAATTAAAAAAAAAAAAAAAAAAAGCCTGGAAAAGCCAAGGAACTTGAGTGGGATCGTAAAGGGGGTTAGGAGCAGGAATGGGATTCAAGCCCCCAGAGTTGGGATTTTATTTATTTGCTTGTTCTGTGATGCCAGTTATCTCACCACTCCTGCCCCTACCCCGACCTTTCCCCTCGCCCCCTTATGCTTTCTGATAGGGGAGCAGCTTCTGGTGCTGTGGTCTTCCCATGTGGAAGACTAGGGTGGCGCTAGGGTTCAGACCTGCAGTGAACACACGGCAAGGTATGCACCTCACCTTCTGAGCAACCTTCTAGCCCCACTGTGTCACTTCTTAAGCCTTTACATACCAGTAGTGCTGCCCTCCTCCCACTTAGAAACGAAGTTAGATGTTGTTATAAGTTTCCTAACAAATGGTTTCTCCCTGCAGGGTCTAGATAAACAGCAGAAATAAGTCTCAGCCAAAGCCTTGGAAGTTTTACTTCTGATAAACATTTACTTCTTGCTCCTGCAAGCCACATGGGGAGTGGGCTGGCGGGTGGGCTGGCGGCCGGTCCACCTATTTCCTTCTTCATGGGCGATTCCATTACTTGTTTTTTAAGAAAAGAATTACATGCATAACCCCAAGTGCGGTGTGTGTTTTTCTCAGGAATGAAAGCTTTGCCTTTCTTGCTGCAAGACCCAGTAGCTTAGCTGAGTATCTGAGGAAACACAGCAGCAACACAGGCCTTTTGTGGGAGGCTATTCTCCAGGCCCCGTTCTCACCTACCCACACGCAGCCTCACCCAGCCTCCCAGAAGCCCTCGGGCCCCCAGCCCAGTGGCTCTTACCTTCTGGATTTGGGAGGACGCCCAGTTGTGGTATGCACAGACTGCTGCCCACTTAATTCCGATGAGAAGTTAGGCTTCAGATTTTAAAGAAACAACAGTAAACTCTTGTCTGTCTTGCTTTCTTTTCAACCTGGAACATAATGGGAGCTAAGAAGGAGATAAAACCGAGGTCCCTGTTCTGGGCCCACAAACAGAAAATGATTGGCTCAGTCATAAGACACAGTTCTCCTTGGGAAATGGAGTGTATCGGCTGGGAGCACATCTGTCCGTCATTTGCATTTCTAAGGATGTTTGAGGTCTGTTTTTATTTCTTGTCATTACTCTTTTTTTCCTTTTAGTCTGCCACCGGGGCTATGGATCCACTACTCCCAGCGGCCAGTTCTTCCTTATTTTGTCTCGTTTCCTTTCATTGTTATTTGATAGGACAGAGAGAGATTGCGAAAGAAGGTGAAGAGGGAGAAAGAGAGCGAGAGAGACCTGCTGACCTGCTTTACCACTCATGAAGTGTCTCCCTGCAGGTGGGGGGCAGGGATTCGAACCCGGATCCTTGCACACTGTAATGTATGCAGTCAACTGGGTGCACCACCACCCAGCCCCTTGTTTTTATTTTATTTTCATTATTGTTGCCACAGGATCATCACTGGGGATCTTGGTGCCTTCATGAACTTAACATACCCAGTGACCTTTTATTTATTTTTTTTAAATAGAGAAATATAAGGGGGGGGGATGTGGTGGTTTAGTGCACATTACAGTGCACAAGGGCTCTGGTTCAAGCCCCTGGTTCCCGTCTGCAGTGGGGGAAGCTTCTCAAGTATGAAGCAGGACTGCAGAGGTCTTTCTTCCCCTCTCTCTCTCTCTCTCTTCCTCTTCCCTCTTGATTTCTCTCCGCTTCTACGCCAGTCTGCATGCCTGCCCCATCCCGCACCTCTGCGGAGCCCTCTCATCAGTAGAGCTGCCACCTTAGCCATCGTCGTCGTTGGTCTGGGCAGGCCACACGCTGAGCCCCGCACTGCCCAGTCTCTGTCCACGTGGCCCTTGAGCCAGTCTGTCTGCACCAGGGTCACAGAGCACAAGTGTTCCCACAGCAGCCACAGCCACCACTCAGACTGCAAGAAGCCCTGAGAAAGCTGGGTGCCAGTGCGCCGGGCCGAGAAGCCCACGGGGGGTACCCCCGGCTCTGGGTGTCTGCAGACACCACACACACCACACACACACACACCACACCACACACACCACACACACACCACACACATACACACACACAAACCACACACACACCACACACACACATACACACACCACACACATACACACACACAAACCACACACACACACCACACACACACCACACACACACACCACACACACCACACACATACACACACACACACCACACACACACACATACACACACCACACACACACACCACACACATACATACACACAAACCACTCACACACACACACTACACACACACACACACCACACACACACACACACCCCTCGTGTCACACGCCTCACCCCCTGGAGCTGGACACAAGCTCCGAAGCTGAGTTAGTGGGAAAGGTCACAGCTTTAGAAAGATGTGAACTGCAGGTTAAATGGAACACAAAAGTCAGAATCCATCCACTGCGTTTTGGTTTCTGGGCCTTTCTATCTGTGTTTAGAGTTAAGCCCTCGCCTCCCTGACAGTTTCCTTTGGAGGCCTCGGCGAGTGCTGCTGTTCCTAGTGGGTGTCGCTCACCCCCCCCCCCCCCCCCGCCCAGCCCCGCAGTGAGCTCCACTTCCATTCCCCACAAGATGGGGAGGGGGCGCATTCACATGCCTTTTATACCTGTGCATGTTATGACCTTTCCATTGCCACGAGGTCATCACTGGGGCTCAGTGCCTGCACAATGACTCCACCACTCTCAGCAGCCATTTTTCTTCCCTCCCCTCCCCTCCCCTCCCCTCTCCTCCCCTCTTCTCTTCTCTCTCTCTCAGGACAGAGAGAAACTGAGAGGGGAAGGGTGATAGTGAGGGAGAGAGAGAGAGAGACACACCTGCATCACCACTTGAGAAGTTTCCTCCCTACAGGTGGGGAGCAGGGATTTGAACCTGGGTCCTCATGCATGGTAATGTTTGTACTTAACCGGGTGCACTACTGCCCACCCCCACCCCCATTCTGTTCTCACGGGTAATCTACACTGTGGGAAGCTTTCTGATGCCGCCCCTCCCTAGATGCCCCTTGTGTGTCATTCATTCTCTTCCATGCTGAGCTGAAACACCCAAGTGGCCACTGCAGAGCTGTTTATATTCCCAAACAGAGAAGCAAAGGAGGGACAGAACTTGGGCAGAAGTTAACAATGCTGGACTAGCAAGCAGAAAGCGGGCATCTGTTGACGTTGTGTTTCCCCCACTTCTGTCCTTGTTTTATCAGGGCACTGCTCAGCTCCAGTTCAAGGTGGTATGGCTCCCGGGATTGAACCTGACACCTCTGGTGCCACGGGCACGAAAGCTTTTGCCTCGTCCTCTTCTTAAGTTCCACCTGAGTGAGACCGTTGGTATTCAGCCTTCTCTCTTTGGCTTATCTCACTTATGAGCTGAGGGAGACTTCTTTACCTGTTGAGTATTCCATGCTGTGTATACACCTCAGTTAAGATGAGCTTACCCACTCATCTGCCGTCGCTTCCAGGTTTGGGCTGCTGCAGTCTGCTGTGCACAGAGGTGTGCAGAGATCTCTTGGGAGGGGACTTTCCAAGTTATCTAGCACCTTGTGTGTGGCTTTCTTTTTTTTGTATTTGAACCCTTTAGCAGACTTGAAAGTCAAGGAACAAAAAATAATGGCTGTAATTTTAATTAAGCAATTATAAGTAAAGAGCATTTTTATCTGTTGCTATAGTTACCTGCAAATTGGCTTTCTTGTGGTTTCCAGAGAAAATGGGCCCTCTCACTCAGTTTAATCCTGAGGTAGGGGTGTGGGTGTGTGTGTGCGGAGAGTAGTAACCAGTTATGATTTTCTTCTTCTTCTAGTGACAGTACACAGTACACTGCTGGCTAACGAAATCGGGTGTCAGAATTAGGTTCAGGCTTTAGAAGCCTGCTGCTGCAGTTTACATGAGCTGCAGCTATATTTGTATAGTTTTAAAATGTACTTCAATAAAGCAAATGTTAGATCACCTCCTGTATTTGCAAGCACCAGCTGTTTCACAAAGGAATGAAGTCAAACAGTAAAGAAGAAACCAAATTTTAAAACCCAGGCAAACGGAAAGTGGTGGTTTCTGGACTGAGGGAGCACACATGCACACACACGCACGCACGCACGCAGGCACGCACACCTGGTTAAGCATACATAGAACCACAAGGACCTGCGCAAGGTTCCCCGTTTGAGCCCCTGGTTCCCCACCTGCAGGGCGGTCACTTCGCAAGCAGTAAAGCAAGTCTGCTGGTGTCTATTTCTCTGTCTTCCCCTCCTCTCTCAGTTTATTTGTCCTATTCAATAAAATGGAAAAGTGGCCACCAGGAGCAGTGGATGTGTTTTGCAGGCACTGAGCCCCAGCAATAACCCTGAAGGCAAAAAGAAAAGACCATTGTGGAAGTGTGTTTGAAATGAAATGGTCTGGAGGGCGTGCTTAGCAGGAAGAGTACATTACCCACTGTGGGTGAGGCCCTGGGTTCGATCCCTAGTGATACTTGGGAGCATCCTGGACAGCACCAGGGATGGTGATGTAGTATTTTGATGTCTCTTTTTGCCCTTGTCTCTAGCTATATTGAGGTACATTGAATTTTAGAAAATGGGCTGGGGGAGGGACAGGGAGGCGGCTTGGTGACTGTACATGCCTGTGGCTCTAGGTCACTTCCCTGGCACCACATTAAAAAAAAAAAAATTAAGTGGTCAATGAGTTTAAGTGGGTCATGTCATAGAACCAGGCCTCATACCAACCCAGCCCGCTGTGCTTCCCAGCGCTGGATGGACTGATCCCATTACCCCCTGCAGCCAACTGATGCGTGTTTGCTTCTGAGCCAGGTGGATGTGGGAGTGGTCCATTTCACCCCCCTGACGCAGCCCCAGATCGAGCAGCCCTTCAAGCTGGTGGAAAAGGTCGTCCTGAATGCTTTCCAGTTCCGCCGGAAGTACTGCCACCGGGGGCTGAGGTAAGGGCACCTCTTCTGTCATCAGTCCTCTTCATAAACTCCTCAGACATGTCTAAAGATTTTGTGGGGTTTTTTGTGGGTTTTTTTAAAATTTTTTTTATATTTTATTTATTCCCTTTTGTTGCCCTTGTTGTTTTATTGTTGTAGTTATTGTTGTTGTCGTTGTTGGATAGGACAGAGAGAAATGGAGAGAGGGAGGGGAAGATAAAGAGGAGGAGAGAAAGATAGACACCTGCAGACCTGCTTCACCGACTGTGAAGCGACTCCCCTGCAGGTGGGGAGCCGGGGTTCGAACCGGGATCCTTATGCCGGTCCTTGTGCTTTGCGCCACCTGCGCTTAGCCCGCTGCGTGTTTTTTTTTTTTTTTTTTTTTTTTTATTAACAAATACTACTACTTAGTTCAAATCCTGGAACAACCATATAGCTTGGCTGCCACCAATGGAAAAGCAAGACCTTGGCACAATGTCAGGCGCCTCATAAGGTTGTGTCTTCATCTGAGGACAAGCTGAAACCGACAGTCTCACTATCATGGCCCCAGGCTGGCCAGGTCATGATTTCGCGATTTCACAGTAAGGACTTAGACCACCCAAAGTATTTTGACTCTAGACACTTGGGGCACCAAATATCACACCATTGAATTCCCCAAGCTCTTGAGATAGAAGAGAATAATGTGAAATTCAGGCGTGTGGGATAGGGAGAGACAGCATGATGCTTATGCAAAATAACTTTGATTCCTGAGCCTCCAAGGTTCAGTCCTGGCACTACCCACCCACAAACCAGAGCTGAACAGTGTTCTGGGGAATTCCCATTCCCAGATGTGGATTTGGAAATATGTCAGTTTTCTCATTCTGTTTAAAATAATGGTCTAATCTGGATAGATAAATGGAAAACGTACTCAAAGCCAGTTTCAGAGATGCTCCAAGATCAGTTAAAGAGGGAAAATGACATTTTGTGTTTTCACACTATTTTTAAGCTCGCAGAGAGAGATCACTCTTGAAGTAAACAGATCCGTCCAATAGTGTGGTTGCCTTTCAAATGCAAGAGCCCTAGGTTTGAGCCCCAACACTGGAGGGGGATCCCTGCTCTCTGGACAGTGGAATGGTGCTGGGATGTCTCTCCCTCTACTTGAAAAAAAAAAAAGTCCCAGTAGTGATGGAATTGTGTGTCAGTGAGATTCTAGGACCTCTCCCCCCCACACACACAGAAGTGTTTAATGTGCTTAGTTTACCCTGAACATACCCAAAACGCCAACATTGTCCAGTGCTTAGCAGCTCATGTGATGTGATATACACTGAACTAGAAAGCCGTGTGGATTCTTTCCATTAACATACTCGGGGGCTCGAAGGGCGTTTGAAACACCAGTGTGCATTCTAAGACGGGAAGGCCCACCACTGTTCTCCTGAGGAGACTAGAGCGTACGTAGCCAGTAGAAGCTGCTTACCCTCAGAACACATGCTTGTCACTGCTGCTCAACAAGAGAACAGAGGAAAGAGTAAAATGTAAAGCACCGTCGTTAACCTCATTCGCATCACAGAGCAGTAAAATCCTGAGGTAGGGAAGAGCTGTACTGCAGTGGGGCATGTCAAACCTCGGTCTTAGTGAGAACGCAGCAATGACTGCGGCTTATCTGGGAGTCAGCTTTGGGAAGCGCGTTGCATTGTGGCCAACTCCTGCAAGTCAGCAGTGCCGCCTCCCCCCAGGCTTGGCTGTGCTGAAGGCCCTCTGGTTTCCCCCTCCCCCCATGACTCTCAGGCCTCAGAACCATGTTTTTTCAAATGCCTGCGGAATTTCTCAAGTAAAATTCTGACTGCTTGTCCCTCTCCTCCACAGCATGTTATTCCCCAAAGCTCAGCGCTTAGAAAGCACCGGGAAACTCTTAGAGCTGGCGGACGTGGACCCCACCCTGCGGCCGAGCAAGCTCTCCGTCTCCCATTTCAAGAGCCTCTGCGACGTGTACCGGAAAATGTGCGACGAAGACCCTCACCTCTTTGCTTACAACTTCAGAGATGAACTCAGGCAACTTGCAACCAAAACCCTGAAGGGAAAGAACACCAAGGAGCGGGCAACTCACCTACAAGATGCCAGCTCCACACAGGTATTCCTAGCCTACCCAGACAGCAATAAAAATGCCAGCTCCTAGAGGCGACTTGCTGCCCTTTTACTGTACAGTAGAGAAAATAAACATAATTGGATACAGTACAAGCTTTAATATATATGTGTGTGTATATATATATGTATATGCACATACACTGGATAGATAGATATCTATGCAGTGTATGTATGTGTATATATATACACATACACTGGGTAAATATAACAGGTTTTGTATAAACAGCATTTATCCCAGCCTTACAAAAATGGAGTCTCTGCACATGGTGCCCTTAAGCCCCGTCCAAATAATAACTTAAGTGTGCTTTAAATAAAGCAAACCAAAAACCCTAACAGCTCAAAGAAAATGCCCAAAGGATTGGGGGTGGGGGGGGGATAATTAAGCTATTAATCACTACTACCCCACCCTTTCCCACATAAATAATTAGAATGAGATCTGTAAGGAGTTTGATTCATTTTGATACCTGCTCAAAAGGGAGGCCAACTAAGTAACTTTACAGGTCCTGACCAGTTGAGTTTGTGCTGAGTCACAATAAATTAAAATAACTTAAATCTTTACAAAAAACTACTGGGTGGGAAAAGACGTGCACCGCCTGGACCCCAGCCCTGGATAGTTTTTCTGCAGCTTCCACTCGGCCACCAGGCTTTAAGGGCGCGACGAGCCATATCGCCCAGATCCGAGCCAAGGCAGCACTAGGACTTTGCGTGGCTCTCCGTCTCGTAAAAACACTCCTCATTGACCACAGACGCCAGGCTCTGGACACTGAATTCTCGCTGGAGCACAGAGCTGAGGTCCAGGCCGGCGCTCTCTGGCTGACTGTCGAGGGACTGGTGCCGGATCTGCGCCCGGAGCAGCGTTCCCCGGTCCCTCCTGGTGCTGTTGGCCTTGCGCTTGATGGGGCAGAAGTGGGCCCGCACCAGCTTGGGCTGCCCCTCCGAAGGCTGCGCGTCGGGCTCCTCAGAGATGCTCAGTCTCTGGAACTGAATCTCGATGTCCCTGGTCGGGCTGGCCTGCTTCCCAAGGCTCCGGGGTCCGTCTTCGTCCTCGTCGCTCAGGATGTCGCTCTCCTTGACGAGCCCGTCGGGGAAGTCAGCCGTGCCTGGGGGCAGGTGTCTTGGGGGGTCCTGGCAGCTGCTTGGGGTGCCGCTGCTCAGGCTGCCCTCGTCGGAGTCCAGGGAGCTGCCCTTGCCCTGCTCGCCAGGCCACTCGCCGCTGGAGGAGTTCCTCAGGACCTTGAGGGACCTGGATGAGGCTGAGTGAGGAAAGCACAGCGGCCCTTTACCACAGAGAAACGGCTCCCACACGTCACCTTACCCCACAGCTGCGCCATCAGACATCAGACATCCCGACTACCCAGCAGGACACAGTGCTGCCGCCGCCTCTTCTGACCCAGGAAGCCCACTTGGTGTTGCGCAAAGGCTTGGTTTTGGTCACCACCACGGCATAAAAAATATATTAAAAAAATTATTCATCTCACCCACTTGGACTTTAAAAAAAGCATGTGGGGTGAAGGAGAAGGCATATGGTTATGCAATGAGACTCTCATGCCTGAGGCTCCAAGGTCCTTGGTTCAATCCCAGGCACCACCATAAGCCAGAGCTGAGCAGTGCCCAGGAAATAAAAAATACACGTGGTGGCTTGGGCGGTGATGGTTCAGCTGTACAGGATGGGACTTGTGTATCTGAGTTTGCTGGTTTAATCTTCCAGCACTACTCGTGCCAAAGTGACGCCTGTTCTCTCTCAAGTGGAACTTGTCTGGCGGTCTGTAAAAAGGTTCACTCTGGGGGAGTCGGGCGGTAGCGCAGCGGGTTAAGCGCAAGGACCGGCATAAGGATCTGGGTTCGAGCCCCCGGCTCCCCACCTGCAGGGGAGTCGCTTCACAGATGGTGAAGGTCTGCAGGTGTCTGTCTTTCTCTCCCCGTCTTCCTGTCTCTACCTTAAAAAATAATAATGTGGCTACCTGCAGATATGATAAATTTTTTTTCTACTAATTTGAAACAAGTTGAATTTTTAGATCATTTACTAGATTTCAGAGAAAACAAGACGTGTGTGCACGCAATGTTATGAAGATTAGGACTGAGTGTGGTTAGACAGCATAACGGTTATGCAAAGAAACTCTCGTGCCTGAGGCTCCAAAAATCCCAGGTCCAATCCCCCGCACCACCATCAGCCATAGCTGAGCAGGCAAGCAAGGCTCTGGTGAAGAAAGATTAGGATTACAGTTTTCCCTTAGAAGACAGCAGTTTAATCGCCCATGAGAACTGTCTGTGCCAGAATTTCTAACCAACTTTCAGAGACTTAACATGACTAGTTAATTGTGTATGTGTGTGTGTGTGTGTGTGTCAAATTTCCTGCTCTTGGTTTGAAGGGGAAAGGATGGAGAATTACCTACTGCGTTTATGCAAATAGCAACATTTTTGATGGTGGTGTTTGCAGTAGAGAGAAATAGAAAATACAGTTAATTTGAAGAGATCAAACTGACTAAAAAAAAAAAAAACTACATCTTAGGATGCTGGAAACAAGGTCAAAGGCATGAACGAAACAGCAACAAAACACTGACGCTGAGATTTTTAAAAACATGCAGAAAGTTCCAGAACACCATGCTCTGGAATGTATGCTAACTTACTGGGCTAGAATGAGGGTGTCAGGATTTGTATTAAGCACTGATTTTGTAGATGCCTTGTGCCACGCTGAGCTCAGTGTAACAAGCAGGAGAGGGTTTGGGGTCCGGGCCCGGGAACTAGAGGTCATGCTCCAGAGCTGAGGTGAGGGCACGTCACCAGAGCGCATCCCCGGGGGGGGGGGGGGGGGGGGGCTGAGAACACTTCCCTCAGCTGGCACAGGGCCACGCAAGCTCTCACCTAGCTTGGCTGAAACAGGGACTCGGTTCTTCAGCGGCACCAGGCGGTCCTTGCAGGCTTTCTCCAGGGGCTGCTCACACTTGATGTGCCTCCGGAAATTCTCCCGCAGAATAGACCGAATCACCTTGACGATGCTGGTTTTGCTTTCACAGTCGCTGTGGGGCAGAGGGGAGACGGCAGTCGTGTCACTCGGCTCCTCTCCCAGCCCGCCTCTAATGACACAGGCCCTCCCAGGACACAGTGACAGAGTCTCGCCGTCCCCCTCACTTAGAGAATTCATGGTGCTCTAACACTTCTGTGGAGCACTGGGATCCGGGGACATAGTTCTCCGGTGTGTCCTGCCCCAGAATCATCCAGACTCCAGGGCAGGGGTGGACAGCATAATGGTTATGCAGAGTCTCATGCCGGAGGCTGCAAAGAACCCAGGTTCAGTCCTCAGCTGAGTGCTGCTCTGGTAAAAACCCAAGAGGGCACACCAAGAGCCAACTCCTTTTACAAAAAGGAATTCTAATTCTGTCAGGCTGACAAATAATTCACTTGGGTTGTGTGCTGTCTGGCCACGCACAGCAGCCAGGTTCAAGCCTGGCCCCCACCACGTTGAAGGAAGCTTGGTTGCTGTGGTCTCTTTCATTCTACTAAAGAGAAAGAATTGTCTTCCCCCCCCCCCACCGTGTGCTCTCACTTGGGGTAGTCCTTCGTACCTGCAGCACAGCTGAAAGATGGTTTCTGGCCGCCCTTCCACTTCTGACTTTGTGTGGATGAGCTCCCAGATGGAGCTGTTTTCTGTCCCTGTGTGGAAAGAGAAACAAGGGTTCCCACCGGTGCCAGAGGACACCGCAGACCCACAGTGACTTGAGAAAGTTACAGACTCACAATCCTGACTGTCGTCAGCACCTGCGTTTTTTGTTTGTTTGTTTTTTGTTTTTTTTTTTTCCTTTTCCTCTGTCGTCAAATGCAGCATGCCTTTAAGTTGACTTTTCACAGTAGCTGCAGAACTGACCCACCCTTCCAGGTGCTTCCTCCTTACCCCTGCCTGGATTCCACCTCTCAGGAAGGAACAGAAAGCCATATACGTAAGCAGGTACGTAAGTGAGAGAGAGGCCAGCCTCCAATTCCAGTGCACCCAGTACCAAGTGAACCAGGACCCACCCAGCACCTGGATGTTCTGGAAAGATTCCGAACACTGGGGTCAAAGCTTTTTCTTCCACGTCACTTAGGGTACCGCTTCATCTTAAGGACACTTCTCATTTGCCTGACTCTGAGAGTGGAGGAAATGAAACTTGTGATCTCTTGCTCATACAACCTTGAGGCTTTCAAGAGAGGGCCAGGCTCTGGCGCACCTGGTTAAGCACACACAAAGTGCCCAAGGACTCAGGTTCAAGCCCCTGGTTCCCACCTGCAGGAGGAAAGCTTGGCAAGTGGTGGAGTAAGGTTGTAGATATCCTTCTATCTTATTCCCTCGCTGTCTTCCCCCCTTCTCAGTTTGTCTGTAGTAAGTAGTAATTTTAAAAAGAGATGCTAGACAGAAATGTTGAAAACTGGTAAGGGGATAACAAAGACGCTACCTAGCCACGAAAACACCACATAAATCAGTCACTTCCTCCAAAAGTCTAGACAGAAGCCTTGGGACACCTCTCCTACGTAACGACGCCCACAAAATGGTTACCTGCTGCGTTGCCCAGTCGGACTTGCAGTGCAGAGATGGGGATCAGCCAGCGGAACTTGAACGGGTCCAAGTCGGCGGAGCCGTGCGCCGGCCGGGAATTGGAGGACTGCGGGGAGAGCCACCGAAGGCAACAAACGCATTAAAGAAAGTGCCCACCTGGGAGTCTGGTGGTAGCGCAGCAACGTTAAGCGCAGGTGGTGCAAAAACTCAAGGACAGCATAAGGATCCTGGTTCGAGCCCCTGGCTCCCCACCTGCAGGGGATTCGCTTCACAGGCGGTGAAGCAGGTCTGCAGGTGTCTTTCCCCCTCTGTCTTCCCCTCCTCTCTCCTCTTCTCTCTGTCCTATCCAACAACGATAACATCCATAATAACTACACCAATAAAGGCAGCAAAAGGGAGTAAATAAATATTTTTTTTAAAGTGCCCACCCGAGACGGAAACATCCCTTTAACCCGTGCACGTGGTGGGGACAGGGCAGGGTAGAGTTATGGTATCTTCCCGTGTCCTCACACTAGGCTCGACAACCACAGCTAGGTGCTGGGCTGCGGAGTTTTTGATTTTTGGTGGTTTTCTGAGTCCTGAGTTGGTGTTCAGGGAGCAGTTTTCAGGAGCTCACCCAGTAGAGCCACACACAAGGACCTGGGTTTGAGCTCCCAACACCACACAGCACCAGAGAAAGCTCCGTGAAGGATAGCAATGCTAAGGTGTCAGTCCTCTCTCCACCACCCCCCATCTCCTTCTGAAAGGTGAGTGGGAAAAAATCCCCAGGTAATGTGGAAAGAAAGTAAAACTCTCAGGCAGCAACACAAGCTGACGGGTCAGTGCTGCCTGCAAGTTGGCTTTTGCCACCTGAGATCAAAGGATCTCCACAACAATCCCATCATTCCCAGTGGCCTTTTTCTTTGGGATAGAGAGGGAGAGTAGACAGCTGCAGCACTGCCCGCGAAACTTCCCCACCTGCGTGTGGGGGGCCAAAAGCTTGAAGCCGGGCCCTCGTGCTTGGTGATGAATGCGTGTGCTGTGCCAGGTGTACGTCGTCCCAGCCTGTCCACAAGTTCTTACACAACAGATGTTCCTCCTCAGTGGAGAAAAGGACCTTAAGCATATTGGCTTTGGCTACTGACCCAAGGGGTCTGGACTGTTGGTCATAGAGGCCTGGGTCACAGGCATCTGGGTTTAGTGTTAGTGGGGAGACATGTTTTAACTCTGAACCCAGAATTAAAAGGGGCTCTTGGGGAGTCCGGAGGTAGTGCAGCGGGTTAAATGCACGTGGCGCGAAGCTGAAGGACCGCCGTAAGGATCCCGGTTCAAGCCCCCGGCTCCCCACCTGCAGGGGGGTCCCTTCGCAGGTGGTGAAGCAGGTCTGCAGGTGTCTGTCTTTCTCTTTCCCCCTCTGTCTTCCCCTCCTCTCTCCATTTCTCTCTCTCCTGTCCAGCAACGACGACATCGATAACAATAATAACTACAATAAAACAAGGGTGACAAAAGGAAATAAATTTTTAAAAAGGGGGCTCTTACCGATTTCTTTTTCAGTTTGCAGTTTTCTTTATACACCAAGATGACAGCTCTTTTAAACACTATCAAGAAAGGAAAAAGAGAAGTTTTTGTTGTTATTTCATAGACCTTTTCTTCCCAGGTTCAACAGAGAGTCTGACAAGAACAAAGCTTTTCAAATGTTAAGAAGCTGCGCGAGTCCGTGACATCAGCAGGAGCTTCTGGTGGGGCTGGAACAGCGAGAAGGACCTGCTTATTCCAGCGCTATTACCTGCAGTCGCTTCTTCCCCCGTAATTCTTACTCCATTGCACTGAGATCTGAGAGTTCAGCGCAGTGAGAATGCACTGTCTATACTTGCTCTCGGTGAGGATTCAGACATTCTGAAGCACAGCCGACTATTAAGAGAGCAGGTTTCAAAATAGCCTCGGGAGATCTGTTCCCGCAACTCGAAGCCAGGCAGCAGAAGGGAGGACCAGATAGTGAGGCAGTGGAGTTTTAAATAGTTGAATCTGGCTGTATTAATTCAGAAACCATTACAGCCGTGACTCCTGTCCCCTGCTGGGAACTGAGCTGGCTGAACCGGGAGTGAGGGGGACAGGAACCCTATTCCTCACTCCCTACCTCTCTGAAGTTTCCATCCTGTCCGGTGGCATACTCACCAAATACCGTCAGCTCAAGGTCCTTCCTGGTTTTTCCCAGAGACAGAAGTGGGTTCAGCCAGGAGACGGTGGAGTGTGTCAGAAGTTCCCCCATAGAGAGTTCTGTCACCTGCATGATGAAAACAGGTGGTCACACTCTCCCCTGGGCTAGTAAGTCACACAGTGCAGCATGGTCACTACTCAAACACAAGGGGGTTCCGTTTGGTTCCCGTACACCCAGGGTTTTTCATCCAGTGGGATTCAGAAGATGCAAGCTAAACATCAGACTCAAAAGGGACCTCGGTGTGGATGCATTTTGCTTCCTCATGCACACTCTAGCCTCCTAGGCTGCTCCAGGACCCAGTCCACTTAAACCACACATGGTCTGCGAATATAGAAATCTCAACACTTGACGGGGCCAACAGGACAATTTCCACCTGTTTCTTTTCTGGCTGATTAGTACAAACAAGAAGCAGCAACATAATTTAAGAGAATAGCCCAGAGCTGGAGTTTAATTCTTTATTATGGTCAAGCCCCAATGTTGGTACTTTTTTTCTTGTCCTTGATAGAACAGAGGGGAGGGGTGATAGAGGAGACACCTGCTTCTCGTCTATACTAATCAGCCAGAAAAGAAACAGGTGGAAATTGTTCTATTCCATTTAAACTCAGTTCATCAGCAAAAGAGAAAGCCACAAATATTTGGCATTTAAAGATGAAAAAGTTGGGAGTTGGGTGGTAGCGCAACAGGTTAAGCACAGGTGGCGTTAGGATCCTGGTTCGAGCCCCTGGCTCCCCACCTGCAGGGGAGTCGCTTCACAGGCAGTGAAACAGGTCTTTCTCTCCCCCTCTCTGCCTTCCCCTCCTCTCTCCATTTCTCTCTGTCCTATCCAACAATGACATCAATAACAACAATAATAACTATAACAATAAAATAATAAGGGCAACAGGAAGGAATAAATAAATATTAAAAAAAAAAAAAAAAGATGAGAAAGTCCTGGCTTCTCTCCACATGCTGGGCCATCAGTACTCCCTTTACCCTCCTCCAGCCAGCGCAGGCCCCGTCTGTGTTCTGACCTCAAGACTGGCTTCCATCTTGGGAAAATGAGCCCAGGTCACCATGTGTAAAATATACTGCTAAGCCTCTGTGACTCCAGAACTAATTGTATTGATTGGAGAGAACAGAGAGAAGGGAGACACCTTCAGCACTGCCCACAAAGCTTTAATCCTGCAGGTGGGGGTCGGGGCTCGAACCCAGGTCCTTAGCATTATAATGCACCATCACTGGGCCCCTGTGGGTTTAAAAAAAAAAAAAAAAAAGTAGCTATTTTGAGAGAGGAAGGACAGAGATAGATACCTGCAGCCCTACTTCACAACTTATGAAGCTTTCCCTCTGCAGCTGCGAGTGGAAGCTTGAACCTGGGTCCTTGGGCACAGTGATGTGTGCGCTCGGCCAGATCCGCCACTACGCGGCCTCCAGTGACTCCCGACTCAGCCTGTGGCCTTGCTCCACGATCCACAGAGCTCCCGTATGGTGCCCTGGCTGAAACCCACGGCTTCACAGAAATGGGCGTGTTTCTACTAAGTGTGCTATCTCCTGGCCCCAACATTTCTTCTCTTCTTTCTCTTTGGTCTCCAGGGTTATCACTGGGGCTCAGCGCCGGCACTATGAAGCCACTGCTCCTGGCAGCCACTTTTGCCATTTTATTGGACAGGACATTGAGAAGGGAGGCAGGTAGAGAGGAAGACAGACACCTGCAGCCCTGCTTCACTGCTTGTGAAGTGTATCCCCTGCAGGTGGGGAACTGGGGGTGGGGGGACTCAAACCTGGATCCTTCTGCTTAGTACTTACGATATGCGCTTAACTGGGTGCACCACTGCCCGGGTCCCTATTATTTTCTTCGCACAAGGTTAAGATGGCACCTGGTTACCTTCTTAAGCCGCCGTAATGAGTTCACGTGCTGGCTATACCTACATTATGAGGCTCATCATAAGCTTGAAGGGCCTAAGAGCAGTTTTAGGCACTGTCTCCTTCCGGACGCCCCACTGACCTCCTTCTCTGTGCCGCTCTGTTCTGCCACCAGCTGGTCAAACACCGTCCCATAGTCCTCGTAGATCTTCTGCATCTCGTTGATGTGACTGGCAACTTTCTCCATGGCTTTCAGTGCTTCTGTGGAACAGGAAACCAGACTGACTTCCACTTGCTCGCAAGTCAGTCACCGCCATTTGCTCTAAAGCCCACGCAACAGATGCAAAGAGAGAGCTGGAGATCTGAGGCCAGCTCTTAGCACCAGAATCACCTTCTCTGCAAAGTCTCTTTGAAGCAAAGCAGAGAACTATTCAGTGTTACCAGCAAAGATCACAGCTAACGCGCATGGTACCTCGACTCTGGCTGTCCAAACCCCGTCAGCCCCAGTCTGCAGACGAGAAACACCTATCACAGAGAGGCGGAGAGTTTGCCAGACTTGAACCACAAGAAGCGCAGCTTAAGTCAAAGCTAAGCCTACCTGGGCAGAAGGAGCCTCCTCTTGGGTTTTGTCTGATCAGCTTATGGAATTGTGAACACGACCAGCCAATATTTCTCCCCCTACACCAGAGCACTGCTCAGCTCTGGCTGATGGTAGTGCTGGGGGTTGAACCTGGGACTTTGGAGCCTCAGGCTTATGAGTCTCTTTGATCTGTCCCCACCCACAAGCAGCTTTTAACCAAAACTTAACAGATTGTCTCAGTTAGAGCTGAAGCTTGCCGCCTCTTGGTAATTTTCTCGACAGTTCTCTGAAGCACAGCAAAGAATTTTCTGCAAAGTCAGAAAGCAAAATCCACAGCCCAGGTCCTGAGTTTGATTCTGCAACTGTGTGTGTGCCAGACTGATGCTCCGGTTCTGTCTCATAAATAACTTCAAGAAGAAATAATAACTTAATCTCAGGTTCCCTCCAGATGCCCTACTTTTCATACTTTGTGGCTCTGAAGGCAGATTTTAACCCAGCGTGGGTGGAGTGTTGAAAGGCAGTTTCTTGGTAAGAAAACCCTCGGAAATCTTGATGCAAAAGTGGACTTTTTCCACACAGCATTTGAATGCAAATCATACTGTGTGTCCTGTACTTGTGGAATTCAGCTTTCAGAGAAGAGTTAAGTGTCCTTGCTACTTAGCATATAAAAGGCTGCCTACCACAAAGCCAGCTTAATTTCCGCTCTTCTCAGCCTGCAGGATTCAGTCATACCAGCACCTGACAGCCAAGTGCGTTTTTCTCCCTCCAGGCATTTTGCTGCATGTAACTTAGCTCAGCCTCCTAGTTTCTCGACATACAGAGAGAAAAATCTCGACTTCTCTCTTCTGACCCAACCACGGCATCTCCTTAAGGAACATTCAGCTAGCAAACCAAGGTGCTCTGTGTACTTGCTGATTAACGGCTCTAGGCCAAAAACAAAATTCAGGGTTGCAAAAGACACATCAGCATGAACTCATCACCCACTGGGGGTTTGGGTTCTCAGGTGGGCTCTGCCCAGAGACTGCCACAAGGTGGAGCCTCACCCGTGCATCTGAGACGCTGTGCTCTAGATAGGAAAAACGCCACGAATCTTCACAGGGTGCTGGGGAGACGGACCTGGACAGGGATTCTGCTGCTTGAAGCAGTGCATTTCAGCTCGTTCAGCTTCAGTTGTTTCCTTTAACAATTCAAACTGGGGAGCAGCGGGGAGACAGGTCAGTTGGGTAAAGTGTGTGCCTTACTTTGTGGAAGGCCCTGGGGTTCAGCCCTGGTGGAGCAGCGCTGTGGCGTGGCTCCCTCTGGGAGGACACAGGATCTGAAAGTTGGCTGAGGAGAACACTGCCGTGCCAGGCCTTCTGTTTATTCCTTGGTGACCAATAACGAAATAATAGCAAAGGTAGATAAAAGTGGGGCCTAGGTGGTCCAGGAGGTGGCGCAGTGATAAAGCTTTGGACTCTCAAACATGGGGTCCTGAATTCGATCCCCGGCAGCACATGTACCAGAGTGATGGCTGGTTCTTTCTCTCTCCTCCTGTCTTTTTCATAAATAAATAAAACTCTAAAAAAGGGGGGGGGGCAGGAAAGAGTATGTTGGCAGGACACCAGACCTGCCTGCTTGAGGTCACAGGTTCAGTGCCCTGCACCAACACGTGCCTGGACTAGCATTCTGGTCTCTCTCATGTGAAAATAAATCTTTAAAAAATAAAAGTCCCGGGGGCCGGGTGGGAGCGCACCAGGCTAGGTGCACATGCTACGAAGCCCAAGGAGCGGCGTAAGGATCCCCACTTGCAGGGGGCTCACTTCACAAGCAGTGGAGCTGGTTTGCAGGTGTCTCCTTCTGTTCCCCTCTTTGTCTTCCCTCCTCTCTTGATCTCTTTCCGTCCTATCTAACAACAATAACAACAGTGCAGGCACCGAACCCCAGCGATAACCCTGGAGGCAAAAATAAATAAAAGTCCAAGGCCAGGGAGTTAGCACGATTATCACACAGCAAACTTCCGTGCTCTGAGCTACCAGGTTCAAGCATGAACTCTACCATGAACCACAGGTGAACAGGGTTCTGGTAATAATAATTATAATAATAATAATAATAATACTTTGCCATGTGCATGTCCATCTTGTGCATACCACAAGATGCTGTGGTATCTTTCTTTCTGCCTCTTTTAAAAATGAAATAAATAAAGGCTGGGTGGTGGTGTACCTGGCTAAGCTCACATGTTACAATGCACAAGGACTCAGGTGGCAAACGCTAGAAGAAGAAGAAGGACTCAGGTTCAAGCCCCCCACTCCTCACCTACAGGGGGAAGCTTCACAAGTGATAGAGCCAACACTGCAGGTGTCTTTTTGTCCATTTCCCCTCTCAATTTCTCTGTCAAATCAAATTTAAAAAATTGCCACCAAGAGCAACAGATTTGCTTCACAGCCAGTGAGCCCTAGTAATAACCCTAGTGGCAATGAGAGAGAAAGGAGAAAAAATAAATAATAAGGGTGGGGAGACAGCATCATGGTTATGCAAAAGATGCAAAGAGACTGTCATGCCTGAGGCTCCGAAGTCCCAGGTTCAATCTCCTGCACCATCATAAACCAGAACTGAGCAGTGCTCTGGTAAAAACAAACAGACATAAAAATAAATTAAATTCCAGGGCTGGGGTAGGCACAGAACTTTGATGGAGTGGGCAATGATTTATGCATACCATGTGCAGGTGTGGAATTATACTCCTGAAATACTAGGATCTTTTTTTAAAAAAGAAAGAAAACACTTAAATCTCTTATCGTTTTTTGTTTGTTTTTCTTAATCGAAATCGAATCAAAAACCCTCCAGATGGGTGTCCAAAACCTTCCAGCGAAATCACTTTTGCCAGCAGCTTACATACGCTGCCCATCTGAAAGGGCTCAGACACAGACACACACACACACACCACACACACACACATCACATACACATATCACACACACACCACACACACACACACACACACACCACACACCCCAAGCTACACACCACACACACACACACCCCAAGCTACATACACCACATACACACCACACACACACACACACCCCAAGCTACACACACCCCAGGCTATTTCACTGTGGCCTCAGGAGCCTGTGAGCTGCCCGGCTGTGGCGCCAGCCCGCCGTCCTCACCTGTCAGGTGGTAGTGCTCCTCGCTGTCGTGGTCCGTCAGGGACACCAGCTCCTTGAGCAGCAGCGGGTACTTGAGCACCCTCTGCACCGGCTTGATGAGGAAGGACTCCAGCGTGGAAGAGTGCTGCTTGGTGGGGTTGCGGGCGTCCAGGAATGCCTTGAAGGCTCTGTCCGTCCTAGCTGCTGGCAGACAGGGGACAGCGATCAGGCAGACATGGAGGACTCCTTTTTATTTTTATTTCGTAGAGGGGAGGAGAGAGGAGCAGAGATACCGTATACACCACAGTTCCCCTGCTCAAGAAGTACTCATGGGGTGGTTGGTGGGGGACTTGAACCTCCATCCTTGCCAATGGCACATGAATTGTGGCTTCTACCAGCTGAGCTACTTCCCAGCCCACAATGCAATGTTTCTAAGATGTCCTTCAATAAAAATGGAAGTACGGGGAGTCGGGCTGTAGCGCAGCGGGTTAAGCGCAGGTGGCGCAAAGCACAAGGACCGGCATAAGGATCCCGGTTCGAAGCCCGGCTCCCCACCTGCAGGGGAGTCGCTTCACAGGCGGTGAAGCAGGGCTGCAGGTGTCTATCTTTCTCTCCTCCTCTCTGTCTTCCCCTCCTCTCTCCATTTCTCTCTGTCCTATCCAACAACGACAACAACAATAATAGCTACAACAATAAAACAACAAGGGCAACAAAAAGGAATAAATAAATAAAAATAAATATTAAAAAAAAGAAAGAAAAAAAAGAAAAAAAAATCAAAAAATGGAAGCACGGGGAGTCGGGCGGCAGCACAGCGGGTTAAACGCAGGTGGTGCAAAGCGCAAGGACCGGTATAAGGATCCCACCTGCAGGGGGGTCGCTTCACAAGCGGGGAAGCAGGTCTGCAGGTGTCTTATCTTTCTCTCCTCCTCTCTGTCTTCCCCTCCTCTCTCAATTTCTCTCTGTCCTATCACAACAACGATGACAATAACTACAACAATAAAAGAGAAACTAGGACAACAAAAGGGAATAAATAAAAATGGAAGTGCCTTATGATACAGCAACACCACTCTTAGGCATTTATCCAGTGGACACAAACACTCATTCAAAGGGACACACGCACCCCTGTGTTCACAGCTGCATTATTCACAATAACCAAAGAGTGGAAGCAGCCTAAATGCCCATCAACAGGTGACTGGCTAAAGTTATGGGATGGGGCAGGGGTAGATAGTATAATGGTTATGCAAAAAGACTGTCATGCCTGAGGCTCTGAAGTCCCAAATTCAATCCCCTGCACCACCATAAGCCAGAGCTGAGCAGTGCCCTGGTAAAAACAAACAAACAAACAAAAAACAGGTAGTATTACGTCTCTGATTGCCAATTCTCTCACAGTGCTCTAGTTAAGTAAGTAAAGTTACAGGATACATATTCGGTAATCAAAAAAGATGATATTGTGGCTCAAGAGGGGTACAATGGCTAAAGCACTGGACTCTCAAGCATGAGGTCCCAAGTTCAATCCCTGGCAGCATACATACCAGAGTGATGTCTGCTTCTTTCTCTCCCCCCTATCTTTCTCATGAATAAATAAATAAATAAATAAAATATATTTTTTTGAAAAAGCAAAGATGACATTGCATCCTTTGGGACAAAGTGGATGGAACTGTGGAGATGATTGTGCTTAACAAAACAAGAGATGAAAGACAACTACCAGATATTTCACTCATGTGGAATCTAGAAAACAGATACACATGAACTTTGGCGGGCAAATCAGGGGCTGGGCGGTAGCACAGCAGGTTAAGCGCATGTGGCACAAAGCTCAAGGACCGGCCTAAAGACCAGGGTTCGAGCCCTCAGCTCCCCACTTGCAGGGGTAGTTGGGGGGGGAGTCGCTTCGCAAGTGGTGAAGCAGGTCTGCAGGTGTCTATCTTTCTCTCCTCTCTGTCTTCCCCCTCCTCTCTCAACTTCTCTCTGTCCTATCCAACAACAACAGCTATAACAGCAATAACGGTAACAACCACAACAAGGGCAACAAAATGGGGAAAATGGCCTCCAGGAGCAGTGGATGTGAGCGCCAGCAATCACCCTGGAGGCAAAAAAAAAAAAAAATAGAAGCAAGCAAACTGTTCCTAAGACTTAAAGCTGGTGGTTTGATAGGTACAAGGGTGAGAACACGGAATTTTGGTGGTGGTGGTGGGTGTGGTGTGGTTTTACAATCTTGTAACTTACTACTAACCACAAATTTAAAAAAATCAAAATAATTTTCCAAGATGAGGATTCCAAAGACTTGGATCAAATCCAGCTGAGGGAGATAGATACCTGAGGATCCTAATCCAGGACCTAACCCGCCAGGTGACCAGAAGCTGCCTTCAGGAACAAGGCGGGCATTTCCGATCTGGGGAATTACAGGAACAGAGCCTCAACACTCCCACATCTGAAGGCCATTGCTGTCATCAGCTCTCTGGAAAACGCTCCCCACTGACGGCAGGACTGAGGGCGGGTCCACCACTTAAGGCCCGAAAAGCTCGATGTTCTGCCCCTGTGCCCACATGCCAGCTCACTGAATGTGGGCAGCTGAAGCCCATTCAGTCCAACAGCCCAGGGCCTCTTGGGTTTCGAGCAGTTAAAATCTTCAGCGAAGGCCAGAAACAGAGCTTGCCTGGACAGTGCACCACTTTGCCATGTGCGCAACCCTAGTCGAGCACTGCATTAAAGGAAGCTTCCAGAGGGCCGGGTGGTGGCACATTCCGTCAGGCACACATATTACCAAGTGCAAGGACCTGGGTTCGAGCCCCTGCTGTCCGCCTGCAGGAGGTCGACTTCACAAGTGGTGAAGCAGATCTGCAGGTACCTTTCCTCCCCTCTCTCCCCACCCTCTTTTAATTTTCTGTCCTAGCTAATAAAACAAATTAGAAAGAAAAAAGAAAAAAAAAATGCCCTCCTGGAGTGGTGGATTCGGAGTGTCAGCACCAAGCCCCAGCAATAAATTAAAAATTAAAAATAAATAAATAAAAAGAAGGAAGCTTCCTGGGAGTCAGGCGGTGGCGCAGCAGGTTAAGCGCAGGTGGCGCAAAGCACAAGAACCGGCGTGAGGATCCGGGTTCGAGCCCCCGGCTCCCCACCTGCAGGGGAGTCACTTTACAAGCGGTGAAGCAGGTCTGCGGGTGTCTGTCTTTCTCTCCCCCTCTCCATTTCTCTCTGTCCTACCCAACAACGACATCAATAACCACAACAAAGTTAAACAAGGGCAGCAAAAGGGAAAATAAATACATATTTTTTAAAAAAGTTTTAAAAAAAGAAGGCAGCTTCCATACTGTGGCTTCTCCTCTCCTGTGATAGGGTCACCACTCTCTCAGCATAACTAGCTCCATCTTGACCTAAATCCGAACTTGTAGAAGTCCCAAGCTGTAGATATTTTCTTTTTTAATTTATTTATAAAAAGGAAACACTGACAAAACCACAGAATAAGGGGGATACAACTCCACACAGTTCCCTCCACCAGAACTCCGTATCCCATCCCCTCCCCTAATAGCTTTCCTATTCTTTATCCCTCTGGGAGCATAGACTCAGGGTCATTGTGGGATGCAGAAGGTGAAGGTCTGGCCTCTGTAATTGCTTCCCCGCTGAACATGGGCGTTGACAGGTCGATCCATACTCCCAGCCTGCCTCTCTCTCTTTTTCCCTAGTGGGGCAGGGCTCTGGGGAAGCGGGAGCTCCAGGACACATTGGTGGGGTTGTCTGCCCAGGGAGGTCCGGTTGGCATCACGGTAGCTTCTGGAACTTGCTCAACCACTTTACTGCCAAGTGCCATGGCCCCCACACCCCCCAGACTTGCCTAACAAGACATTTAACACTTCTCGTAACAGGTCGTCTTGACCACAGTAATGGGCTGTCCTAAAGGCATTTTTAGCTTCTGTAATCATGCTTACTTCCCGCATCTGTGTCCTGTTTTTCCCAGTAAGGGAATGGTTTTTCCCTATAACAACTTGCTTGAATTAGAGCTCGGGACTGCACTCTGAGCAGCGCTTTAGCTCTGAGTGTAGCCACCGGCAGCTGAAGAAAGACTCAAATTAGGTTGAACTGGTCTCTGGCGTTCTCTGACGCTCACCATGTAACAGCTCCCTCTTCCTGCCTCTATCTGAAAAACAGCCTGGAGCAGGGAAGCCCCAGTGTTTAACAACAACAACAAAGTCATAAAACGGTCAAAATGAGGAGGGGGCAAAGTCTTAAGTGAGAGAAATGTGCTGTGTGACAAATGTTGAGGTTGTTTCCTGGTTACTGTAGCAAAACCCTGAATTTCAGTAACCACTTTTGGTGTGTTTGGTGGTGATTTTTCTAGGTTCTTGGGGGGAGGAGGAAAAGGCTGAGGAGAAAGGAAAATGGCGTGCTATCTTTCCTGCCCCCATTCCGGGGGTTTGGGGAGCATGTTTTCCATCCTACAGTTACATACACACACACACGGGGGTGGGGAAGAGAACATCATGGTTCTGCAAAAGACTTTCATGCCTGAGACACCAGAGATCCCAGGTTCAATGCTCCGCACCACCAGAAGCCAGAGCTGAGCAACACTCTGGTTTAAAAATAATAATAATAATAATAAAATGTTTAAAATACAGCTAGAATTTCATTAACAGTAACACAGCTCCACATCTCTCCTCTTAAGATGTATCCTCTCTTGCCAGTAAATTGAAAGACACCCAAAACTTTCCCTCCAACGTGTTAATTCCAAGGTCAGCCATGAGACCCGTTGAGACCACCCTATCCCCACCTTAGTACAGCCCTGCCCCTAATTAACCATCAGAAATCCAAAAGCACAGCTCAGAAAGGCAGGAGCAACTCACCTCGCTCTAGAACCTTCTGCACTTTAATGTGGTTAGCACAGAAGCCGCTGTACAGTTTAAAGTGGTCCGCGTAGTAAAGGAAAGAGCCTCCAAGGGAGAACAGAAGTTTCTGGAAAGGGGGAGACGTCATGTCAGGTGTGAGTAAGTTAACCCCTCTCTGCTGGCTCTGGCACTGGCGTTTGTCCTGGATCCAAGGAGGCTGGTCCAGCTCCCCATCTACACAGGGAGAATGGACAGCCCTGCCCATCCCCCCACCCCCACCCCCACCCCCCAAGCAGATCTGCAGTTTTCGCTTCACAAGTTCCTGGGACCCAAGCCTGATGCCGAGGTGTGTAATCGAAGGCCAAGCAAAACAGGCTTGTGTCCAGGGAGGTGGCTTAGCGACAGAACGTGGGTCTTGAATACGTCAGGTCCTGAGTTCCATTGCCAGTACTCCATATGCTGCAGTGACCCTCTGATTCTCTCTCTCTCTCTCTCATCAGTGAATAAATCTCAGCAGATAAAACTCATAGCAGCCTGGAAGGTGGCACAGCGGACGTGGGGCTGGACTCACGGCACGAGTGAGGACCCGAGACTCATAGGATACCGCATATGCCAGGGCGGTCCTCTGCTTGGCCCACCTCCCCTCCCTCTCTCCTGTTAATAAATTTTTTTTTAATTTTAAGTTGTATAAAAAACATATCTGAAAATCAGGAAGATGAACTGACTTGTGTTTGTTTTCCATTATACCAGAGAAGGGGGCCGGTGGTGATACATCTGGTCTAGCATACACACTGCCATTAGATGACAGAAAATAAAGTAAGGTCATGGACAAATTTCTCCTGGATAGTGTGCTGCTATGTCGTATGTCTGACCCAAGTTTAAGCCCAGTCTCCATAGCATTGAAGGAAGTTTTGGTACTGTGGTCTTTTCCTTCCTCTCTCTCTCTCTCTCTCTCTCTCTCCATCCCTGATTATCCAAAAGCAAAATGAAAATCCCCGACTGAACCATCTCCGCAGCAGAGCACAGGACCTGCACACACACGAATTCTCAGGTTCAATCCCTGGCATCACATGTGTCAGACATGAGTGGTCTGATCTGTTTCCCCCCCCCCCCAGACTTTTTTTCAGTTTACCTACATTAAAAAAAAAATGCATCTGAAGGGGGGGGGTGAGGATAGACAGCATAGTAGTTATGCAAAAACTCTCATGCCCGAGGCTCTCCAAAGCCCCGGCTTAAATTTTCCCACATCACCACAAGCCAGAGCTGAGCAGTGCTCTGGTAAGAAAAAATAAGAGTAGGGAAGTTTCCAGTGGAGGGGGTGGGACACAGAACTCTGGTGGCGAGAACCGTGTGGAATTGTACCCGTTATTTTACCATCTTGTTCATCACTATTGAGTCACGAATGAATATAATGCATTTAACAACATGAGCCTACATGACTGGGAAGGCTAATGCATCCACATACAGGAAGCAGGCGATGCTGTCTGTACACATCCCTGACCCTTGCTTCTGCATTCCCCCAACCGCCGCCCACCCGTGTCCGTTACAGGTTCCCACGGGACTCGGGCTGCTCAGGCCTGACTACAAAAACATCACACCAGGGAGGGAAGAAATTCATCTTCCCTTTACCACCTGCCTCTGGAGGAGGGTGTGGAAAGCCTGCTGGACCTATTCTCTGCAGTGCTCAAGGGACGAGGCATTGTCGGTCAGGGGAGATTCCGCACCCGGCCCACCACCAGCGTTTGGGAGAGACTCACTCTGAACTGAGACGGGGTCTCCAGTATGTTAAAATCGGACGATGCTGCAATCCCGTCCTCCAGTGTCTCCAAAAACACCTTCTGGAATTCCAGCATCTCCGGGAGACTTCCAAAGAGAGACTCCATCTATGTGGCAATTGGAAACGGGAGAGAGGCAGTGAGTGAGGCAGACCTCAAGCCACACTAATGCCCAGATGTGCAGATTGCAACCCAAAGCCCTTCAAGAAGTAGGAGCAAGTCCATATGGAAGAAGAAAGTGTGTCTGTCCCCTAGGGTGTGGGCTATAACAAGAGTTTTCACAGCTCTGCTCCCTCAAATTCCAAAATGATTTTTTAAAATATTTATTGCTATTTTATTTATTTATTGGAGAGAGACAGCTAAACTAAGAGGGAAAAGGAAGACAGAGAGGGAGAGAGACACCTACAGCACTGCTCTACCGTTCATGAAGCTTCCCTCCTGCATTCAGGGGGCGGGGAAAGAGGTGTTTGAACCCAGATCCTTGCACACGGTAACTGTGCTCTTAACCAGGTACACCACTTATTGGCTCCCAAAAATAATTTTCTTAAGAGGATGTCCAATTTTCAGAACCCAAAGAAGAGGTAGAAGGAGTTAGCAGAAAAGAAGGGCCTGCTGCAAATTTGACATTCAGAACTGATATTTTACAACAAAGCCCAGACGTGCTGAAAACTCTTGGGCATTCCTGGAGGGAGACAGAAGGCAGGGAGTGGGAGGGAAGGGGTCTCTTCGATGGTGAGAATATAGTAGAGTGGGGCAGGGGCAGATAGAATCATAATTATACAAAGAGACTCTCATGCCTGAGGCTCCAAAGTCCCAGGTTCAATCCCCTGCACTACCATAAGCCAGAGCTGAGCAATGCTGTGGTTTAAAAAAAAAGATACTAGAATGTAGGCGGTGGGTATGTTGAGTTGTATGAGGCTGCACCTCTGAAATTCTGTGCAAACCAATGATTAGTAAACATTTTCAGGGCCACTGCATGTGTGCATTCTCTTGACCCTGTGTTTCTTGGAGAGGTCACTTAAACAGCTTCAAAAGCAGCAACTCTATAGTCTCAGGATTCCAAAGTCTTGGCTATTTGGGGGACCAGGAGACAGAATCTCCTAGGAGATTCAATAAAAGTGAGGAACTAAGGCCCAGGTGGTGATGTACCCCATAGAGCACATGTGTTACAATGCGCAAGGGTCCAAGCCCCTGGTCCTCACCTGCAGATTTGGGGCGGGGGGAGTTTCCTGAGCCATGAAGCAGTTCTAGGTCTCTCTCGCTCTTTCTAACTACACCTTCCCTGTCGACTTCTCTATCTCTATCCAACAAATAAACTTTAAATACATAAGCATGGAATTAGCTTATGATCTAGTAAAGGCATTTGCCTAAAAGACATGCAAACACTTATCCAAAGGGACATATGCACGTTTGCACCTACATTCATAGCTGCCTTATTCACAGTAGCCAAAAAAGAAAAAGAAAAAAGGAGATACTATGTTCTTCAGGACAAAGTAAAAGGAACTGGAGTTGAGGATGTTAGCAAAATAAGCAAAGAGGTGAAACCAAATGGTTTTACTCTTAGGTAGAATCTAGAGAACTGAAATACATGACCTTTGGTGTAAGGGGCGGGGGGAGAGTGTCTCCAGGACTTTGTGAGAACTAACTTTGTGGTTACCCCTTGGGTGGATAAGGGCATAGAATTATGGTAGTGGCTGTGGTGTGGAACTATACACTACAGGCCTACAGTTTTGTAACCTATTATTGATCACATATATACACACACACCCTCAAGAAGAAAATAAATTCTAAGACAATAAAAATTTAAAATGTGTGGAACTACTTTCCTGGGCTGAGGGAGAGTGGTTACTTACCTCATCTTGTGTAAGAAACGTCTCATTCTGAAGAGGCTCCAAGTACAGTTCAAAGAGGCAGCTCAGATCCTGAAAGAACAAGATGGCATCCAGGACTCCCCTTTCTAGCCCCCCTCGCCCACAGGGAACCATGCCCACACCACCAAAGGACCACTGCCAGCCTAGAATGAAGTGTGTCTTGTCGAGATTCCTGAAATCCCGAGGACCACTGCCCGCCTCGTGGAGCAGCTGCACCCTGCATTTTTTCTTCAGCATGTGATCACGTTCTTTGCTGAAGTATCTTGCTGGGAACCGGGGGCTTCCTGGTGGGAGGAGGGGGGCACACTCCACAGACTGGCCTGGCTTCTGGCGCCATGACAGTTCCAGTGTGGAACACGAGGGGGTAATGCAAGGGGCCTTTCAACCCTGAGCTTGAGGCGTTATCTCAATTGCCAACTCTCATATGCAAATGCAAGAGAGAGAGAGAGAAACACTTCAAGAGATCTGAAGCCCCTGTGCGCCCAATGCATCTCATATTTGAATCCACAGCTGGACGCCAGCAGCACAGAATCCTAAGCACTGGTTTGCATTTACCAAACCCTCTTGTTTCTGCTAAGGGCCATTAGAAGATATATAATGTTGGATGTGGGAGATAACACAGAGGTTCTGCAAAAGACTCTCATGCCTGAGGCTCTGGGGTTCCAGGTTCAATCCCCAGCACCGCCAGCAGCCAGAGCAGTGTAGTGCTCTGCTAAAGGCAAAAAGGAAAAAGAGGAAGATAGAGCTGGAGAGGTAGCATAATGGTTCTGTGAAAGACTTTCACGCCTAAGGCTCTGAGGGCCCAGGTTCAGTCCCCAAAATCACCAGAAGCCAGAACTGAGCAGTGTGCTCTGGTCTCGATGTTCTCTCTCTTTCTCTCCCTCTCTTTTTCTTCCCTCCTTTACCTCTCCTGGGATTTGGTTCCAGCACTTCAAATCCACTGCTCCTGGCAGCCATTTTTCATTGATTGATTGATTGATTGATTGTTTTTATTGAATAGGACAGAAAGAAATGGAGATGGGGGCAATATAGAGGGAGAAAGAGAGACTCCTGCAGACCTGCTTCACTGCTTGGGAAGCATCCCCCCTGCAGGTGGAGAGCAGGGGCTTGAACCCAGATCCTTGCATGGGTCCTTGCGCTTCATACTATGTATGTACTTAACCGGATGTGCCACTACCTGCCCCCGCAACCCCTAGTCTCTTAATAATCTTTTAAATCACTAGTAAAAAATTAATATTTAAAAGGGGGGAGAGAGAGAGAGAGAGGTGAAATTGGCGTTTCCATGCCTTTCCTGTCTCCCCAGGAGATGAGAGGAAGAGCCTTTGGGCAATTCTCCTGGGTCACCCCTGAGTAAGGCCACCAGCACAGTGCAGATAAGTGACCAGTCATGGGTGACAGGGAGAACTCAGGTCCAGAGAGAAGGGAGGTGACAGACAGACCTATGCTCCAGGGCATCTGCCCAAAGCTCTAATCTGGGGCTCGGTACAGGACCTGCTACTTAGAACCCCCTTGAGGAAGCAGCTGGGTGCAGCACGGGGGTGAGGGGCTTGGGGTGGGAACCCCCACACAGGGACCCGTTTACCAGTCAGGGAGGGCTCTGTCCTGCACGGCCAGCACCACCGGGCAGGGCCTGGCCGTGATGACGTCAGGGGTGACTCCTGAGCCAGTCACTCTTGGGCTCTCTGACACCTGAAGTGATCCCCAGCCCCCTCTCCCGCAGCCAACCCACAGATTGCAAATGACAAGCCAGAACATCTGTTTCCATAGCGAGAGCTACCTTGGTAACAGGACAAGTCGGGAACAGGAACAGCCTGCCACCCTCCCCTGCAGCAGCTCGACTCCCTCCAGGGCACAGATACTCTGGGCATACCCCACCCCCAACCCCTGCCAGCTCCTGCGCCTGGTCACTAGGGACAGGAAGACAGGGAGGC
Source organism: Erinaceus europaeus (assembly GCF_950295315.1). Lineage (NCBI taxonomy): Eukaryota > Metazoa > Chordata > Mammalia > Eulipotyphla > Erinaceidae > Erinaceus > Erinaceus europaeus. Next base: position 8,599,318 of record NC_080174.1, read on the forward strand.
TTTGGCTCACCTTGACATAGGACTTCTCTGTGTCTACCAGCTCCTGGATGACTTTGCGCAGACGGTCGGCATCTGAGAGGTGGCGGGCCAGAGGCCGGGACGGGGGGTCCTGGCTGTCCCTCAGCCCCTCCATGCTGCTGTGCTGGGGGTCCCCAAGGTTCCTGCACAGTGTTGCGATCTGCTCCTCACTCTGCAGGGGGAAGGGAGACAGTGGACAGGGATGTGAGAAATCGCCGCATGAAGACCCCAGCGAGGACATAACAACCGTCATCTCTCTGCCCACTCGCCCTCGGGAAGCTAACAGCATCCAAGACTGTGGCACCAGCAGTGCCCTTGACCTCTGCCCCCTCGTACTGTTTCAGGCCCCTCCAGAGGGGACTCTGCTGAGCACAAAACGACATGAAAGACAACTACCAAATGGTTCCACTCATATGTGGAGTCTAGAGAACTGAGACACATGAACTCGCAAATAAATAAAAACAGAACCAAGCAAACTGTGTCTAAGACTTTATGAGGATACTGATGGTTCATCTTTGGGAGGTGGGAGGGTGAGGACACAGAACTCTGGTGGTGGGTGTGGTGTGGAGCTAGACCCTGTCTAGTCAACAACTTGTTTGACTTTATATGTTAATTCCGATTTCAGCCACCAGGTTCCAGATGACCACCCCATCAATGTGTCGTGGAGCCCCGCTTCCCCAGAGCCCTGCCACACTAGGGAAAGAGTTAACAGGCTGGAAGTATGGATCCACCTGTCAATGCCCATGTTCAGCGGGGAAGCAATTTCAGAAGCCAGACCTTCCACCTTCTGCATCCCATAATGTCCCTGGGTCCATGCTCCCAGAGGGATAAAGAATAGGAAAGCTATCAAGGGAGGGGATGGGATACGGAGTTCTGGTGGTGGGAATTGTGTGGAGTTGTACCCCTCTTATCCCATGGTTTTTGTCAGTGTTTCCTTTTAATAAATAAAAGATATATATATATATATGTATATATATTAGACCCTGCTATCTTATGATCTTGTCAGCTACTATTAATCACAAATTTAAAAGTCAATAGATGGAAAATACAAATAAGTAAATAAAAGAAAGACTCTTCAGAGAAGAGCTGATGCTAAGACGCTTTCTCATGGACAGGCTGCTGTGTTCTCTGCCTCCTTACAACTGACCCAACCCTTTGGCAAAAAGGTGAGGCTGTGCCAAAATCTAAGTGATTAACACTCAAAGAAGAGTGACAGCCGGGGGTGGCGGACCTGGTAGAGAACAAGGACCCAGATTCAAGCAAGCCTCTCCCCTTCCCCCTTCCCCTCTCCCTCTCCCCTCTCCCCTCTCCCTCTCTCTCTCTTTCAACAGAACACTGCTCAGCTCTGGCTAAAAGGTGAGGCTGGGGACTGAACCTGGGACCTTTGGTGCCTCAGGCATGAAAGTCTTTTTTTTGCAGAACCATTATGCTGTCTCCCCAGCCCAGATCATTTTGTTTTTCTTTTTCAATCCTGAAAAACCACCGTCCCCAGGGCAGGAGCATCTATATTCAGCTCACATACACCGTGTAAAAATAAGGGCTGACGAAACACCCCACAAGTGAAGTGGCAGCTGGCAAGACCACAGCTTTGCCTCTCTGGTGTGAAAATATCCCGCCTGCACAGAGGAAAGTCTCCTGCCATTCTGGAACAGCAGAGTTCCGGTGAGGTGAACTGGGAAAGAGGCGGCAGTTCACCAGATGTACTTTTTAAGGTACCACAATGGAGGGCCCTCGTGTTATCCCCAAGCTACCCCAGGCCCTCTGCACAGCTGAGCTGCTTTCTAGGCAAGGCTGTGAGCACTGCTGGGGGTCAAAGGGGCACTTGAGCCCCTGAGAGGGAAAGAGTATCTGTGAGTGTGTTTTTATCTAGCTTTATGGAGTTCTTAAATATTTATTTATTCCCTTTTGTTGCCCTTGTTGTTTTATCATTGTAGTTATTGTTGTCGTTGTTGTTGGATAGGACAGAGAGAAATGGAGAGAGGAGGGGAAGACAGAGAGGGGGAGAGAAAGATAGACACCTGCAGACCTGCTTCACCGCCTGTGAAGCGACTCCCCTGCAGGTGAGGATATTTATCTTTGTGGATTTTTACCAGAGCACTGCTCAGCTCTGACATCTGATGGTGGTGGGAGGGATTGAACCTGGGAGCCCCAGGCATGAGAGTCATTTGCTGTAACTATTATGCTGTCTCCCTAACCCTAGCTAGTGTTTTCTTCTCCTCCTCCTCCTCCTCCTCCTCTTCCTTCCTCTCCTTCCTCTCTTTCCTCTCTTTCTCCTTCTTTTTTACCAGAGCATGGCTCAACTCCGGTTTGTGGTGGTGCTGGTGACTGAACTTGGGACCTGGAAGCCTTAGGCATGAGACTCATTTGGCATAACCATTATGCCATCTCCCCAATCCCGGTGAATGTGATTTTAGACTGTATTTGAGAAACGGACACTTGGCAGCTATGGTTACACTTACACACACACACACAGAGAGAGAGAGAGAGATTTGAAATTTTTCTTTACCATCAGGATTTTGCAGGAGCTGTGCACCTTAATGATTATATCACTCTATCGGACTTTTATCTTTTACTTTATTTATTTGCCACCAGGGTTATAACTGGGGTTTGGTGCTTGCACTGTGAATCTTCAGCTCCCAGAAGCCATTTTTTTCTTTTCTCCCCCCACCTTTCTCTCTCTCTCTCTCTCTCTCTCTCTCTCTCTCTTTAATTCGATAAGACAGAAAGAAAACAGAAGGCAGGGAGAGAAATACAGAGACACACGTAGCCCTGTTCCGCCACCTGTGAAGCGTTCCTCCTGCATATGGCGAGCAGGGGCTCAAGCCGGCCCCCATGCAGTGTAATCTGGGCTCAGTCAAGGGTGTGCCTCCCCCATCCCAGCCCCAGGAAAACAGACATCTAAATGGTCTTTTTTTTTTTTTTTTTTTAATTTTGAACGGGAGACAGCTGACCAGGCCGGGTGCATGCCTTGCCATACCTGCAGGCCAGCTTCAAGCCCCAGCACCACATGAGAATATTACAACACTGGGAGAGGCTCCCGTGGTGTGGTAGTGTCTGTTTTTTGTTTCTTTGTTTTTTTCCTGAATGAAAAAGTGGCTCAGGGGGCCAGGTGGTGGCACATCTGGTTGAGCACACATTATAGTGCAAGGACCTGGGTTCAAGCCCCCGGTCCCCACCTGCCTGGGGGGGGGGGAGCTTCACAAGTGGTAAAACAGGGCTGCAGGTGTCTCTTGATCTCCTCTCTCTACCTCCCCCTTCCTCTCAATTTCTGGCTGTCTCTATCAAATAAATAAAGATTTTTTTTTTTAAAGTGGTTCAGGAGCAATGAAATGTCTGCACAAGGCCCCGCTCTCCCCAAATTAATAAACAGGTTGTTCCTGTTAGAAGATTTTTGTCTTGATACTGTTTTAAATGAGCATTGATGGAAGAGATCTGGGTCTGGAGACTGGGAGATAGTTTATCTGGTACAGCACACACTGTGTATGCATAAGGACCTGGGTTCAAGCCCCCGGCCACCACATGGCAGTACCATCACAAGAGAAGTCAGAAGCAGTGCTGTGGTATCTCTCCTTCTTTCTGTCTCCCTATCACGCTCTAGCTAGGAGAAAAATAGTCACCAGGAACGGGGGGGATTATGTGGATGCAGGACCCCAGCAATAAACCTGGTGGAAGGGGGGAAAAGTCAGTTTCTGCTGATGAAAGAAAGAGCGAAAGAAAGAAATGGGATTCATCAGAGAGTGGAAGGAAGTAGGCCTGCATCTTTTAAAGCCCATTTCTTTTTTTTTTAAATATTTATTTTATTTATTTATTCCCTTTTGTTGCCCTTGTTGTTTTATTGTTGTAGTTATTATTGTTGTTGTCGTTGTTGGATAGGACAGAGAGAAATGGAGAGAGGAGGGGAAGACACAGAGGAGGAGAGAAAGACAGACACCTGCAGACCTGCTTCACCGCCTGTGAAGTGACTCCCCTGCAGGTGGGGAGCCGGGGTTCGAACCGGGATCCTTATGCCGGTCCTTGTGCTTTGCGCCACCTGCACTTAATTAAAGCCCATTTCTACAGCTACTATAGCACATGGCCACACAGACGCAGATTTGATTTGATTTATATATATATATATATATATTTATTTAGTCCCTTTTGTTGCCCTTGTTTTATTGTTGTAGTTATTATTGCTGTTATTGGTGTCGTCGTTGTTGGATAGGACGGAGAGAAATGGAGAGAGGAGGGGAAGACAGAGAGGGGGAGAGGAAGAGAGACACCTGCAGACCTGCTTCACCGCCTGTGAAACGACTCCCCTACAGGTGGGGAGCCGGGGGCTCGAACCGGGATCCTTCTGCCAGTCCTTGCACTTTGCGCCACCTGCGTTTAACCCGCTGCGCTACCGCCCAACTCCCAGATTTTTTTTTAAAATTAGTGATCTAGTAGTGATTTAGAAAATCACAAGGTAATTCCACACCATTCCCACCACCCGAATTGTGTACCCCTCCCCTTCCAGCAGAAACTGTAATAGTTCTCCCAAAATCACAGATGGGTTGATTTTGTCTGTATCTATCTATCCCACTTAGTCACCTCCATTTTCCTCTTCTCTCTCAGATAAGCGAAACCATTCCTGGCTTCCTCTGGTGTTCTCCAGATTCACTTCCCTTTCAGATTTGTGTATACAGATTTTTTTTTTTTCATGGCACGACATGGGTCCCGAACGCAATGGCGAATGCTGCACTTTAAGTTATTTAAATCTGAATCTTTTGGCTTATCGAAATACGCTCATTAGCAAATCCCATAGTGATTTAATTATGGGCGATACTTTTAACAGGATCTATTTCTGTCACTTAGGCAGAGTCAGCCCGAAAAAGCACTGTGCTCTGAGAGGTCACAATCAAGAACAGGGCGGACTCAGTTCCCCACAGCAAAGTTCGAATCCAGGAAGTGCCAGGGTCCTGGAGAAACCAAACAGAAGGGGCCTGAGGGTCAGAGCAAAGGTCAGGGCAGCTAGCGCTGCCGCCTTCTCCTCCAGGGTAAAGAAAGGCAGCTAGCAGAGCTGGCAGGAGCCGAAGGACACGTGAAGGGGCCGAAAGCCATGGCTGTGAGGCACAGGAGAGAACTACGGGGTTCAGGGGTGAGGGTGGAGGACCCCTACATGCAGAGCAGTGTGGAGGTGCCACCTCTCCAGCTCGTATCTCACAGGAGGGGGCATGGACCCGGGAGGAGGCTCCCTGGAAGAACTCAGAACTTGGAAGCATGAGGTCAGAGTTGGATCACTGACACCACGCACACCAGAGTGGTGGTCTGGATCTCTCTCTCCTTCTCCCTCTGTCCCCCCCACCTTTCTTTCTCTCTCTCTCTCTCTCTCTCTCTCTCTCCCTCCCCCACCCCTTCACTAATAAATGTTTCAAGGGTGGTCCAGGAAGTAGCACAGTGGATATGTCATTGGATTCTCAAGTGTGAGGTCCTGAGTTCAAGCCCGGGCAGCACATGTACCAGAGTGGTGCCCTGGTGGTCCCTTTCCCTCTCTCTTCCTTTCTCCCCTCCCATCCCATCCACCCCTGCCTCTTTTCTTCTCCTCTACTACTAAATGGATAAAGTCCTTTAATAGAAAAGAAAAACAATTTTTACAGTCTGCAAAACAGCTCACTTGGATAGTACACTGGTTTGGTCCGTGTCTCTCTCTTCTCAGACTCTCTCTCTTTTTCTCTCTGTTACACACACACACACACACACACACACACACACACAGAGTCTGTAAGAACTGGGCCAAGGAGACTGCTCAGCATGTTACACACGTGTGAAGCCTTTGGTATGCCCCTCTCCGTCCCCGGCTGCATTAAATAAAGGATTGGGGAGAGAAATAGCTCACTGGGTGACTGACTGGGTGGGGTGCTTGTCTTGTCACATGCACAGCCCAGGTCCAAGGCCTGACACCACATCAAAATACCATGGCACCAGGGGACACTCTGGCCTTTCTTTCTGTCTCTCTGAATGGGAAAGCAGTTCAGGAGGGGCAAAATGGCACATGCACAGGCCTTTGGCCACCCTCCTACAAAAACAAGTAAATAAAAGAAAACACAGACGCTCATCCAGAGGTACCAGGGCGCTAGGGAACCCAGATCAGGGTGGGGCTAGGGCTGAGTGGGGCTGCAGCGCCAACAGTGGCCAGCAAAAGTGAGGGTCACACAGAGGTGGCGGGGAAGGACACAGGGAGAGGACCCCATGCGTTCCAGGCAGAAGAAGCCCGTTTATCTCCGAGTGGAGGGAAGGAGGAAGGAAGAGAGGAGTGGCTGGTGCAGAGCCCACAGGAACCAGGCCGGCTGCCCACCTTCTGCTCCGTTTCCTGATTTAACTGGAGTTTGGTCAGAATTCAGGAATGAATAAGATGCTCCCGCCCCCCGTCTGCCAAGGCTGTCTCCCAAGGCCAAGGCAGGACAGCTACCCAGCCAGGCACCTCACTCCCACCAAGTGCTGCGTGGTTCTAAACCTTTCTCTTTATACATTTTTCCTTTCCTTTTTTTTTTTTTTTGTTGTCTTATTTAATTGTCACCAGGGTTATTGCTGGGGCTCAGTGCCTGCACTATGAATCCACAGTTCCCAGTGACCAATTTTTCCCTTTTTTTCCCCTTTCTATTTGATTGAAAAGGACTGAGAGAAATTGAGAGAGGAAGGGGGATATATATATAGATAGATAGATAGACAGACAGAGAGAGGGAGAGAGAGAGACTCCTGTAGCACTGCTTCACCGCTTGTGAAACTCCCCCCCTGCATGTGGGGAGCCGGGGCTAGAACCCCAGTCCTTGCACTTGGTGATATGTTTGCTTAACCCAGTGCCCCACCACCCAGCCCTCTCTTTTTAAAAATTTAAGCCATTATTTATTTATTTATTCATTCATTCATTCATTCATTTCCTTTTGTTACCCTTGTTTTATTGTTGTAGTTATTACTATTATTGTTATTGACGTCGTCATTGTTAGATAGGACGGAGAGAAATGGAGAGAGCAGGGGAAGGCAGAGAGGAGGAGAGAAAGATAGGCACCTGCAGACCTGCTTCACCGCCTGTGAAGCGAATCCCCTGCAGGTGGGGAGCTGGGGTTCGAACCGGGATCCTTATGGTGGTCCTTGCGCTTTGTGCCACCTGTGTTTAACCTGCTGTGCTACCGCCCGAGTCCCCTCTTTTCAAATTTTTATTTATTTATTTTATGTATCTTGGATAAAGACTGAGAAATCAGGGAGTTGGGCAGTAGCGCAGCGGGTTAAGTGCACGTGGCGCAAAGCACAAGGACCAACATAAGGATCCCGGTTCAATCCCGCGGCAAGGAAATCGCTTCAAAGGCGGTGAAGCAGGTCTGCAGGTGTCTCTCTTCCCCTCCCCCTCTCTGTCTTCCCCTCCTCTCTCCATTTCTCTCTGTCTTATCTAACAACGACGGCATCAATAACAACAATAATAATAACTACAACAAGGGCAACAAAAGGGGAAATAAGTAAATAAATATATTTAAAAAATTATTTAAAAAAAGAATCGGGAGTCGGCTGTAGCGCAGCAGGTTAAGCGCAGGGGGCGCAAAGCACAAGGACCGGCATAAGGATCCTGGTTCGAACCCGGCTCCCCACCTGCACGGGAGTCGCTTCACAGGCGGTGAAGCAGGTCTGCAGGTGTCTCTCTTTCTCTCCTCCTCTCTGTCTTCCCCTCCTCTCTCCATTTCTCTCTGTCCTATCCAACAACAACTACAACAATAATAACTACAACAATAAAACAACAAGGGCAACAAAAGGGAATAAATAAATAAAATAAATATTTAAAAAAAAAAAAAGAATCCTGGTTCAAGCCCCCAGCTCCCTACCTCCAGGGGAGTTGCTTCACAGTCTGCAGGTGTCTGTCTTTCTCTCCCCCCCTCTGTCTTCCCCTCCTCTCTCCATTTCTCTCTGTCCTATCCAACAACAACATCAATAACAACAATAACAATAACTACAACAATAAAACAAGGGCAACAAAAGGGAATAAATAAATAAATATTAAAAAGAAAAAGAAAGACTGAGAAATCAAGAGGGAAGAAGGAGGGAGGGAGTGAGGGAGAGAGGGAGGGGGAAAGAGAGAAAGAGAACTGCAGACCTGCTCCAAAACTCATGGAGTGTTCCCCTTCAGGTGGAGGCTGGGGGCTTGAACTCAGGTCCTTGTGCACAGTAACATGTGCACTCAACTAGGCTGTGCCACCATCCAGTCCCCAGATTTTTCTTCTGTACTGAACTCAGGCTCGCCCTGCCCCATGAGCCACGACCTTATGTGTATTCTCTCCTTCTTGATGGCTTTACCCAAAAGTGAGCCTCTGTCTGCCAGGAAGGCCAGTACAGGCCAAAGTTGTTCCCGGGCTTCGGAGAGCAAATCACATGATTCTGGAGCCGGGGACGTGGCTCAGTGGGTAGAGCAAATGTGCACGAGACCCCAGCAGTCCCTAATGGGAAGGCGTGGAAAAACAAAACAGAACATTCTCCACTCTCGCTCTCTCAACATTAAAGAATACATTTAAAAACACACAAGGAAGGGAGATAGCTCAGCCTGTTAGAGCAATGACTTGCATGTCTGAGGCCCCAAAAGTCTCAGGCTCAACCCCCCCAGCACCACCTTGTACCAGTGCTGAGCAGTGCTCTGGACTTCTATTCTCTTTCCCTCCTCTCTCATTCTCTCTCATGCTCTTTCTCTCTCCCCTAAAAAACACAGCAGCAAGGGAATGGCTCAGGAGATAGAGCACTGGACTCTCAAGCCTGAGGTCCTGGGTTCAGTCCCTGGAACCACATGTGTCAGAGTTCTGCTCTGCTTCCTCTATTTCTCTCTGTGAGACTGTGTGTCTCTGATATGTCATTAAACAAATTTTTAAAATTACAGAATTTGTGGATTAAAAGAGACTTTAGAGATGCCACTCTGAAACAAACAGGTGACTTAAGATGAAGAGGGACTCATCAGAGCAGGGCTCAGTGCAGTACTCTGGCCAAACCCAGCCGGCCATCTATTACTGTCCCACCCCTCCCCTCCCTCTCTCCCTCCCTCTTTCCCTTCCTTCCTTCCCAAGAAAGATCTTATTCATTCATGATTTCACCACACCTGGCTGCTTTCTTTTTCAAACAGCAAGAGAGACTACAGCACCAGATCTCCCCACAATGCAGCACTACCTCCCATGTGGCGCTTGGGCTTGAACCCACGCCAGGCATACGGCCAGAGTCTATCTGGCTCCTTAAAGAAATTTTGACAACTTCTGCTATAAAGAGATGATCCCAGATCAACACATACACATACACATATACATACACACACATACACACACACACACACACACACACACAGAGGGAGAGAGAAAATTTTCCTTTTGAAGTTAAATCTGAATTAGGACTCAAAATAATCTACATAACGTTTTTCTGAACAATTTCAGTGTAAATTAATAAAGACATTATGGCATGGTGCTTGGGAAGAAGCCAGAGTCTTACTCATGAGAGACAAGCAAAGTCACCTCTCAGTCCAGTGAATTTGAGAGGGGGGGGAATGTGTTGGGGGGGAGAGAACAGATCCCACAGCCCTGCTCCACCATTCATGGAGCTTCCTTTCATTCAGGTGCTGTGCTTGGTGCTGAAAGAGGAAAGATCCCCCCCCAGCCCTGCTCCACCCTCCATGGGGCTCCCTGGGTGCTGTGCCTGGTGCTGAGAGAGGAGAGACTCCACAGCCCTGCCCACCCTCCATGGGCTCCCTGGGTGCTGTCCATGGTGCTGAGAGAGGAGAGACCCCACAGCCTGCCCACCCTCCATGGGGCTCCCTGGGTGCTGTGCACGGTGCTGAGAGAGGAGAGATCCCACAGCCCTGCCCCACCCACCCTCCATGGGGCTCCCTGGGTGCGGTGCATGGTGCTGAGAGAGGAAAGACCCCCCCCTGCCCTGCCCCACCCACTCTCCATGGGGCTCCCTGGGTGCGGTGCATGGTGCTGAGAGAGGAAAGACCCCCCCCCCCACCCTGCCCCACCCTCCATGGGGCTCCCTGGGTGCTGCCATGTGCTGCCAGAATCAAACCCGGGATCTCGTCCGTGGTAAAGCGTGTGTTCTGCAACTGCCCTCTCTCTTGGACTTTAAAAGTTTTAAGTTTTAAGCAAAGACCTTTACATGTCTTTTTTTTTTTTTTTCTTCCTAGAGACAACAGATAACATCTTGATTGATCCAAGCTAGGAATCCTCTCATGTCATGCTATTTTGGAGGAGAGGGGTCATCACCAGGGCTTCTTTTAACTGCTTCTAACTGTGTTGAAACAAAAGACTGTGTTCTCCTCTGGCTTATATCCAGGACTCAGGAAAATGACTGCAACTCTCTGAACAGTTTCTGCTCTATTTTGTGTTGCTCCCCCCCCCCTTCTTCTTCTTCTAATGGGATGATTCAGGTTGCTTTTCCTGTGACTCGGGAGCATCAAGACCTGTATTTAAATCCTCTCTGTGATTACCTTCTATCATCCGGCACTCATTCTAAATTTGGCTTTCGAGTCACGCATGGGAAGTCTCTAAGCCAATTACCCTTTGACTCGATTTTTCGGGGAAACATATGCTCAGTCCTGACTCTTCTGTCCTCTCCACCCACTCCCCCATCTCCAGGGCTCTGTCATGTCTGCGCTCCTGTCTTTCCACCACCTATTTCTGTTCTGATAACCATATAGACTGCCCTTGTAGAGGTTAATGTTTGCACTGAATCCCCTCCCTCGAGTTGTTTTCTCTGTTGACTGCCAGTAACCTGAGAATACATGTCTTACATGCAGAAACCCTTGGGGCGACATCTCCCATCTGGATCCAGTCTAAGCCCCCGGCTCCCCACCTCCAGGGGAGTCTCTTCACAGGCGGTGAAGCAGGTCTGCAGGTGTCTATCTTTCTCTCCCCCTCTCTGTCTTCCCCTCCTCTCTCCATTTCTCTCTGTCCTATCCAACAATGGCGACAACAATAATAACTACAACAATAAAAAAAATAACAAGGGCAACAAAAGGGAACAAATATTAACTAATAATAAAAAAAAAAACAGAACTTGTCATCAGGATGCCGGCCAGACTTCCCTGGATTGAAGACCCCACCAATATGTCCTGGAGCTCAGCTTCCCCAGAGACCCACCCTACTAGGGAAAGAGAGAGGCAGACTAGGAGTATGGACCGACCAGTCAACGCCCATGTTCAGCGGGGAAGCAATTACAGAAGCCAGACCTTCTACCTTCTGCAACCCACAATGACCCTGGGTCCATGCTCCCAGAGGGATAGAGAATGGGAAAGCTATCGGGGGAGGGGTGGGATATGGAGATTGGGCGGTGGGAATTGTGTGGAGTTGTACCCCTCCTACCCTATAAAAAATAAATAAATAAATAAATAAATAAAAATAAAAAAATTAAAAAAAACAACCAGAACTTAGGTCCAAGAGCAGTTTCAGTTCAGCCATGTCCGTGGATCTGAGCAATGAGCCAGTTCAGTTCTGACTATTGCTGGTGTTTTGTTTTGTTTTCCCTAACCAGCTCTGGCTGATAATAGGACAGGGGACTGAACATGGGGCTTTGGAGCCTCAGGCATGAGAGTCTCTTCGCGTAGCCATTATGCTGCCCCTGCCCGACTGCTGCTAGT
>NC_080174.1:8611143-8721143 GCF_950295315.1 Erinaceus europaeus
AACAATTCAACAATTCCAGGAGACTGAGATAATAATTACATGGAACAGGGGGGAATTCACTTCTTGAATTCGAAGCTCTTTTCTCAGTGGTACTCAGCATGATGAGTCCTTCTGATCGCCAATTCTATTTTTGGTCTCCAATCTTTCTATCCCAAGGAACAAAGAACATTCAAAGGATGTTCTAACTGCTAGACACTTCACTGTTGTTATTATGTTTTTAAAAAACCCTACTGAAACTCACAATCATAAGCAGAGATCTTCAAGTCTGAAAGAGGTAAGCTTTTAGACTTGAGGAATTTGATAGCAATTGTGAAACAAGGTAATCTTTTTTAGTGTTCTCTGACGTTTATGTGCTCAGGAAGCCTCAATTTCAAACTGACCTGAAGTTCTTTCTTCTCCTCCTCCTTCTCCTCCTTCTCCTTCCTCTTTTTTAATTTTATTAGTGACTCAATATTGATTTACAAAATTATAACAGGAGTGTAATTCCACACCATTCCCACCACCAGAGTTCTGGATCCCCATTCCCTTCATTGCAAACTGAAGCAGTTCATCCCTGGTCACAGGTAGGGGCTGATATTATTTCTATAATAATCTATATTTGTATATATTTGCCCACTTTTCCCATGACCTCAGCTTCTCTTCCTTTCCAACTCACCTATCCCTATTACTATTTCTGAATGTCCTTCCTTTTTTTTTTTCTCTCTCTTCTTTCTCTGGGTCCTGATGGAGCTGGGGTTCACAGCCCTCTCTGACCTGAAGTTCTCATCCCCAAATTGCTTTATTTTTTGTTTACTATTTTATTATTCTTATATTTACTTTTTACCAGAGCACCGTTCAGCTCTGGCATATGGTGATGCAGGGAACTGAACCTGGGACCTTTGGAGCCTCAGGTATTAAGAGTCTTCTGGCATAACCATTATGCTATCTCCTCTGCCCTATTTATTTATTTTGGATAGAGACAGACAGACATTGACAAAAAAGAGAGGGAAGAAGGGAGGGGGAGAAGGAGAGGGCGGGAGAGAGAGGGAGAGGGAGAGGGGGAGGGGGAGGGCGGGAGAGAGAGGGAGAGGGAGAGGGGGAGGGAGAGGGGGAGGGCGGGAGAGAGAGGGAGAGGGAGGGGGAGGGAGAGGGCGGGAGAGAGAGGGAGGGGGAGAGGGGGAGGGGGAGGGCGGGAGAGAGAGGGAGAGGGAGAGGGGGAGGGAGAGGGGGAGGGCGGGAGAGAGAGGGAGAGGGAGAGGGGGAGGGAGAGGGGGAGGGCGGGAGAGAGAGGGAGAGGGAGGGGGAGGAGAGGGCGGGAGAGAGAGGGAGGGGGAGAGGGGGAGGGGGAGGGCGGGAGAGAGAGGGAGAGGGAGAGGGGGAGGGAGAGGGGGAGGGCGGGAGAGAGAGGGAGAGGGAGGGGGAGGGAGAGGGCGGGAGAGAGAGGGAGGGGGAGGGAGAGGGGGAGGACGGGAGAGAGAGGGAGGGGGGAGGGGGAGGGCGGGAGAGAGAGGGAGGGGGAGGGAGAGGGGGAAGGCGGGAGAGGGAGGGAGAGGGGGAGGGGGAGGGGAGAGAGAAAGCGCTGCAACAGTACTTCACCTCTTGAGAAGGGAGAGGGAGAGGAGAGGGGGAGGGGGAGAGAGAGAGAGTAACAGTACTTCACCTCTGGAGAAGCCTTCCCCCCTGCAGGTGGGGACTGGGTGTTTGAAGCCACGCCCCTGCTCATTATAATCTGCGTGCTGAACCAGGCACCACTCCCTAAATTTTTAAGCCTGGTTTTTCTGTTCTCTCCATAAATGCTGCTGGCTTTTCCAAGTCACTGTTCAGTAAGGGTGGACATGGCCTCTGCATGGTGACTTTGTGCTCATCAGTTTGATGGCACCTTAAAGTAAAATTTGGAAGAGAACTTAATTTCCTCCCTAAGAATGTCAATGTGAGGTTCCAAGAGCTGGCCAGAGAGGAAGTCACTAGCCTTAATATGCCAAGGGCGCTTCCAAGCTCCTTGCTGATCCAGTACCCCACAAGCACATACTCTAGGTCTGCAGCCTGCTTCTAGAATGATGCAGAAATATTAGTACTTCAATTTTTTCTTAAAGCTAGGAGATAATTTGCCTGGTACAACACATACACTTTACCACAGGGGTTCAATCCCAGGTATCACTGGGGAAAGTACCATGAACAGCAGCAGGGAGAGGAGGGTGTATGTCAGCATTTTCTTCTCTGTCTCCTCTCTTCTCTTCCCCCTCTCTGCTACATATAATAGACATTTAAAAAAACAACAACAACAAAACTGGGGGTCAGGCAGTAGCAGAGCGGGTTAAGCACAGTGGTGCGAAGTGCAAGGACTGGCGCAAGGATTCCGGTTCGAGTCCCCAACTCCCCACCTGCAGGGTGGGTCAGTTCACAGGCGGTGAAGCAGGTCTGCAAGTGTCTGTTTTTCTCTCCCCTTCACTGTCTTCCCCTCCTCAATTTCTCTCTGTCTTGTCCAACAACAAGGACAGCAATAACAACAACAATAATAACCACAACAATGATAAAACAAGGGCAATAAAAGGGGAGAAAAAAATAGCCTCCAGCCCAGGTGTCCAACAACAGATGAGTGGCTGAGCAAGTTGTGGTATATATACACAACGGAATACTACTCAGCTATAAAAAATGGTGACTTCACCATTTTCAGCCAATCTTGGATGGACCTTGAAAAGTTCATGTTAAGTGAAATAAGTCAGAAACAGAAGGATGAATATGGGATGATCTCACTCTCATCTGATCTTGAAAAACAAGATCAGAAGAGAAAACACAAGTAGAACCTGAACTGGAGTTGGCGTATTGCACCAAGTAAAAGACTCTGGTGTGTGTGTGTGTGGGGGGGGGGGAATACAGGTCCAAAATGGATGACAGAGGACCTAGTGGGGTTTGTATTGTTATATGGAAAACTGGGAGATGTTATGCATGGACAAACTATTGTATTTACTGTTGAATGTAAAACATTAATTCCCCAATAAAGGAATTAAAAAAAAAAAAAAGCCTTCAGGAGCCTTATGAGCCCCAGCAGTAACCCTGGAGGCAAGAAAAGGAAAAAAAAAAAAAACTGAGCTGGAGGGAAGCTTTGCAAGGTGCAAAGTAAATGCTGGAGGTCTCTCTCTCTGTGTGTGCCCCCTCTATTTCTATTTATCCTGTCCAAATAAAGAATAAAAAATAAAGAAAAAAAAGTAGCCATCAGGAGTGATGGATTTGTCATGTAGACACCGAGCCTCAGCGATAACCCTGGCGGCCATAAAAATAAATAAGTAAATAAATAAACAAACAAACCGAGCTGGGGAAGCTAATAGGTGGTAGCACAGACACAGGAGGCTCTTGGTTCATTCCCTGGTGACTCATTAAAACAGAAAAAAAAAATTAAGATAAAGCAATCAAGACACATCTCTTTGAGGCTCTAAGATTTCTTGCTAAAGACAAATAAAAACAAAACCCAACCAAGGATGACTCTCCATTACAATATGGGGGTGGGGGTCCCTGAAATTCAACAACCCACCAGGACAGAACAGAGAACTGAAGATAAAAAGTGCGGCTGATTTCTGTTTTGTAGAAGAAGCTGTGCGCTGGGGACCTTGGCAGACCCTGGAAGATGGCTCAAGATCAGCTCAGCTCTGGGGGAGGGAAGAGGATGGGAGGGAGGGAGAGAGAGAAAGAGAGAGAGAGAGAGAGAGAGAATGGGGAAAGCTTTGGGATGAGAGTCAGCAGCAAGGGTGGTCCCTGCAGCTTCCAGAATTCTCTCTGATGCAGGTGGTCCTGACCTGATCTTGTCCCCCCCTCCCCCCCCCCCCCCACACACACAGGATGAGTATCTGAGACACCAGGGTTGGGTGCCTGGCACTGTCACACCCATCTGGGGCGAGGCCCCGCCACAGATTGATTGACTCACACATCCGCCCTCCATTCCTGCCTGGTGTAGGAAGAAAATTACAGCGGTGAGACATCGCTAATAAGTTCAGAATCAGTTAAGACTGGACTGCAGGTTAAAGAGAGATCTTTCGGAGGGTGGTGGTAGAGCAGTGGGTTAAGCACACATGGCACCAAGCGCAAGGACTGGTATAAGGATCCAGGTTCAAGCCCCCAGCTCCCCACCTGCAGGGGGGTCGCTTCACAGGCGGTGAAGTAGGTCTGCAGGTGTCTCTCTTTCTCTCCCCCTCTCTGTCTTCCCCTCCTCTCTCCATTTCTCTCTGCCCTATACAGCAACAATGACATCATAAACAACAAGAACAACAATAATAACCACAACCACGATAAAGCAACAAGGGCAACAAAAGGGAAAAAAATTAGTCTCCAGGAGTAGTGGACTCATGGTGCAGCAGGCACTGAGCCCCAGCAATAACCCTGGAGGCAAAAAAAAAAAAGAGAGAGAGATCTTGGGGGCTAGGCAGCAGCACACCAGGTTAAGCACACATAGTGTGAAGCAAAAAGACCGGCGCAAGGAACCCAGTTCAAACTCCCAGTTCCCCCACCTGCATAGGGGTCACTTCACAGGTGTGAAGCAGGTTTGTAGGTACCTATCTTTCTCTCTCCCTCTCTGTCTTCCCATCCTCTCTTGGTTTCTCTCTTTCCTGTCCAACAACAACAGCAGCAACAACAATGAAAAAAAAGAAAAAAGATGGCCTCCAGGAGCAGTGGCTCCACAGTGCAGGCAGCAAGCCCCAGTGATAACCCTCGAGGAAAGAGAAAAAAAGATCTTGTCGGGGCTGCTGCCTAGTGCATTACCGTACAGGGTCTGAGTTCAAACCCCAGCACCACACGGGAGGATCCTCGCCTCACACCATCCAGGGAAGCTTTGCACGCTGCCATGTCTCTCTGATCCTCCTCTTTGTCTCTAGATCTCAGAAATAACAAAAACAAAAGGACTGGGGACCAGGTGTGCCACCACCTGGTCCACACATTAGTAGTGCACACATTACAGTCTGCAAGGACCTGGGTTCAATCCCCGGGTCCCCACCTGCAGGGGGGAAAGTTTCATGAGTGTTGAAGCAGTCTCTTTGTCTCTCTCCTCCCAATTTCTCTGTCTCTATCCAAAAATAAATAAATATTTAAAAAAAGGAGATAAGGAGATGGCTCATTCAGTATAGAGCACTCATTAAAAGGACAGAAACAGGGGATTCGACTTCCAGAGGCGGAGCTACGAGCAGCAGATCTCTTTCTCTCCTCTCCTCTCCTCTCCCGGATCAACTAAGAATACCAAAGGAGACCACCCGGACCGAAACAAGACAGGACTAGAATGACCACAGAAACCCAGTAAATCACCCGTGAGTACAAACACGCGTGGCTGGTGACAGAGAGGAGAGAGGGGCCTAAGGAGAGATTAAGTGACTGCTAACACTTCGACAGTTTGTCAGTGGAGACACCACCTCCAGTCTGCTCCACCAACAAGGGGACAGCTGAAGGGAGGAAAGGACTCCCCAGAGACTCACCAAGTACAACTCTGAGTCTCCATTGCTACTACCCTCAGAATCTGGAGCAGCAACAGGGAGGGACACCAGGGCACAGAGATCTAACCGGGAAACTCAGGAGAAGACCTATACCTCGGTGGCATAGCTGAAGGGCTGTGAAAGTCTCTTTGCATAACCACTGGATTATCTCTGCCACACCCTGCTTTATCTCTTGGTCAAGAGTCATTGATTAAGCCAAGAAGCCTATTGATAGTTTAAAAGCCCTCAGGCTACCATAGCCTACAGGGGAAAAAAAAAAAGGCTTTTACACCACTGAACTCCAACTCAGGGATTGAAAAAACTGTTAACTTATATAAAATGGTTAAAACAACAAGAAAAAATAATGGAGACTCGAACCAGGACAAGAGTCCAGCTAAAAGTCCTCCAGAGGGCGAAGCACAAAACAACGAGTTCAACATCCAAACATTAGCTAAGGAAATAATAACAGGAGTGAGTAAAGAATTTGAAAAAATTGTAATCAGAACTGCAGGAACAACAAATGAGAATATGGAAGAAAATTCTAATTATCTCATGGTTATTAGAGAGCTGAAAGCTGAAATTGCTGAGCTAAGAAGGCAACTAGCTGAACAAGCTAAAACAGTATCAGAGCAGGGCAACAAAATAGATGAACTCCAGAAAGCAGTAGAGGGCAGAGAGAATAGAATCAATGAGGCTGAAGACAGAATTAGCAAGATTGAGGATGAATTAGAGACAACTAAAGAAGAAGTAAGAGATCTCAAAAAGAGATTAAGAGATGCTGAAAACAACAACAGAGTCCTATGGGATGACTTCAAAAGAAACAATATACGCATTATTGGCTTACCAGAGGAAGAAAGAGAAGGGGAGGAAGAAAGCGTTCTCCAGGCCATAATAGCTGAAAATTTCTCTAGTCTAGACAACACCAAAGACATAAAGATTCAAGAAGCCCAGAGGGTCCCAAACAGAATTAACCCAGACCTAAAGACACCAAGACATGTCATACTTAGATTGGAAAGGAATAAGGATAAAGAAAGGATCCTCAAGGCTGCAAGAGAAAAACAAAGAGTCACCTACAAAGGAAAACCCATAAGATTAGCAGCAGACTTCTCCATACAAACACTACAGGCCAGAAGAGAATGGCAAGATATCTATCGAGTGCTCAATGAGAAAGGCTTTCAGCCAAGAATACTATATCCTGCTAGATTGTCATTCAGACTAGATGGAAGCATCAAAACCTTCTCAGACAAGCAACAGTTGAAGGAATCAACCATCACCAAGCCTGCCCTGAAAGAAGTTCTGAAAGGTTTCCTATAAACAACCAGACCACCACAAATAGAACATATATCAAAACACTCTAAAACTCTACAAGAATGGCGTTAAAATATCTTCAATCTTTGATATCAATAAATGTGAATGGCCTGAATTCACCTATTAAAAGACACAGAGTAGGAAGATGGATCAGAAAACACAACCCAACAATATGTTGTCTACAGGAAACTCACCTAACGCAACAAGACAAACACAGACTTAAAGTGAAAGGATGGAAAACTATCATTCAAGCCAATGGCCCACAAAAAAGGGCAGGAACAGCTATTCTCATATCTGACATGATAGACTTTAAAATAGATAAGATTAAAAAAGATAGGAATGGACACTACTTAATGCTCAGAGGATCAGTCAATCAAGAGGACTTAACAATTATTAATATCTATGCACCCAATGAGAAGCCATCTAAATACATCAAACTTCTACTGAAAGAGCTACAGCAATATATTAACAGTAACACAATCATAGTCGGGGACTTCAACACCCCACTATCTCAACTTGACAGATCATCCAGGAAGAAAATCAGTAAAGACATAAGGGAGCTAAATGAAGAGATAGATAAACTAGAACTATTGGACATTTTCAGAGTCATTCATCCCAAGAAACTGGAATACACATTTGACTCAAATCCACATGGATCATTCTCAAGGATAGACCATATGTTAGGCCACAAAGACAGCATCAGCCTATTCAAGAGCACGGAAATCATCCCAAGCATCTTCTCAGACCACAGTGGAATTAAACTAACACTTAACAATCAACAAAAGATTAGTAACAGTGCCAAAATGTGGAAGCTCAACAGTACACTTCTTAACAACTTCTGGGTCAAAGAGGAAATCAAGGAAGAAATCAAAATGTTTCGAGAGTTCAATGAAAATGAAGACACAAGCTATCAAAATATTTGGGACACAGCTAAAGCAGTCCTAAGAGGGAAGTTCATAGCTATACAAGCACACATTAGGAAACAAGAAAAGGCACAAATAAACAGCCTGATTGCACATCTTAAAGACCTAGAAGAAGAACAACAAAGGAACCCTAAAGCAACCAGAAGGACAGAAATTACTAAAGTTAGGGCAGAAATAAATAACATTGAGAATAGGAAAACCATACAAAAGATCAATGAAAGTAAATGTTGGTTCTTCGAAAGAGTAAACAAAATCGACAAACCTTTAGCCAGACTCACAAAACAAAAAAGGGAGAAGACCCAAATAAATCGGATAGTAAATGAAAGAGGAGATATCACAACAGACACTGCAGAAATTCAACATATCATGCGAGGCTTCTATGAACAACTATATGCCACCAAGTTAGAGAACCTGGAAGAAATGAATGATTTCCTAGATACCTACCAACTTCCAAAACTAAGTAAAGAGGAAGTGGATAACATGAACAGGCCCATCACAGCTAATGAAATTGAAACAGTTATCAAAAATCTTCCCAAAAATAAAAGTCCTGGACCAGATGGTTTTACAAATGAATTCTACAACACTTTCAAAGAAGAACTAATACCTCTACTTTTAAAAGTCTTCCAGAAGATTGAAGACACTGGAATACTCCCTGCCAGCTTCTATGAAGCCAACATCACCCTGATACCAAAAGCAGACAGGGACACAACCAAAAAAGAAAACTACAGACCAATATCTCTGATGAACATAGATGCAAAAATATTGAACAAAATTCTAGCCAACCATATACAGTAGTATATCAAAAAGATTGTTCATCATGACCAAGTGGGGTTTATCCCAGGCATGCAAGGTTGGTTTAATATACGTAAATCAAACAATGTGATCCACCACATCAACACAAGCAAGACCAAAAACCACATGGTCATATCAATAGATGCAGAGAAAGCCTTTGACAAAATACAACATCCCTTTATGATCAAAACACTACAAAAAATAGGAATAGATGGAAAATTCCTGAAGATAGTGGAGTCTATATATAGCAAACCTACAGCCAACATCATACTCAATGGTGAAAAACTGGAAGCATTTCCCCTCAGATCAGGTACTAGACAGGGCTGCCCACTATCACCATTACTATTCAACATAGTGTTGGAAGTTCTTGCCATAGCAATCAGGCAGGAGCAAGGAATTAAAGGAATACAGATTGGAAGAGAAGAAGTCAAACTCTCCTTATTTGCAGATGACATGATAGTATACATGGAAAAACCTAAGGAATCTAGCAAGAAGCTTTTGGAAATCATCAGGCAATACAGTAATGTGTCAGGCTATAAAATTAATATTCAAAAGTCAGTGGCATTCCTCTATGCAAACACTAAGTTAGAAGAAATTGAAATCCAGAAATCAGTTCCTTTTTCTATAGCAACAAAAACAATAAAATATCTAGGAATAAACCTAACCAAAGAAGTGAAAGACTTGTATACTGAAAATTATGAGTCACTACTCAAAGAAATTGAAAAAGACACAAAGAAGTGGAAAGATATTCCATGCTCATGGGTTGGAAGAATTAACATCATCAAAATGAATATATTACCCAGAGCCATCTACAAATTTAATGCTATCCCCATCAAGATCCCAAGCACATTTTTTAGGAGAATAGAACAAATGCTACAAATGTTTATCTGGAACCAGAAAAGACCTAGAATTGCCAAAACAATCTTGAGAAAAAAGAACAGAACCGGAGGCATCACACTGCCAGATCTCAAACTATATTATAGGGCCATTGTCATCAAAACTGCTTGGTACTGGAACATGAACAGACACACTGACCAGTGGAATAGAATTGAGAGCCCAGAAATGAGGCCCCACACCTATGGACATCTAATCTTTGACAAAGGGGCCCAGACTATTACATGGGGAAAGCAGAGTCTCTTCAACAAATGGTGTTGGAAACAATGGGTTGAAACATGCAGAAGAATGAAGCTGAATCACTGTATTTCACCAAATACAAAAGTAAATTCCAAGTGGATCAAGGACTTGCATGTTAGACCACAAACTATCAGATACTTAGAGGAAAATATTGGCAGAACTCTTTTCCGCATAAATTTTAAAGACATTTTCAATGAAACGAATCCAATTACAAGGAAGACTAAGGCAAGTATAAACCTATGGGACTACATCAAATTAAAAAGCTTCTTCACAGCAAAAGAAACCACTACCCAAATCAAGAGACCCCTCACAGAATGGGAGAAGATCTTTACATGCCATACATCAGATAAGAGTTTAATAACCAACATATATAAAGAGCTTACCAGACTCAACAACAAGACAACAAATAACCCCATCCAAAAATGGGGGGAGGAATTGGACAGAATATTCACCACAGAAGAGATCCAAAAGGCCGAGAAACACATGAAAAAATGCTCCAAGTCTCTGATTGTCAGAGAAATGCAAATCAAGACAACAATGAGATATCACTTCACTCCTGTGAGAATGTCACACATCAGAAAAGGTAACAGCAGCAAATGCTGGAGAGGATGTGGGGTCAAAGGAACCCTCCTGCACTGCTGGTGGGAATGTCAATTGGTCCAACCTCTGTGGAGAACAGTCTGGAGAACTCTCAGAAGGCTAGAAATGGACCTACCCTATGACCCTGCAATTCCCCTCCTGGGGATATATCCTAAGGAACCCAACACATCCATCCAAAAAAATCTGTGTACACATATGTTCTTGGCAGCACAATTTGTAATAGCCAAAACCTGGAAGCAACCCAGGTGTCCAACAACAGATGAGTGGCTGAGCAAGTTGTGGTATATATACACAATGGAATACTACTCAGCTGTAAAAAATGGTGACTTCACCGTTTTCAGCCGATCTTGGATGGACCTTGAAAAAATCATGTTGAGTGAAATAAGTCAGAAACAGAAGGATGAATACGGGATGATCTCACTCTCAGGCCGAAGTTGAAAAACAAGATTAGAAAAGAAAACACAAGTCGAGCCTGAAATGGAATTGGAGTATTACACCAAAGTAAAAGACTCTGGGGTGGGTGGGTGGGTGGGGAGAATACAGGTCCATGAAAAATGATGAATGAAATAGTGGGGGTTGTATTGCTAAATGGGAATCTGGGGAATGTTATGCATGTAATAAAAAAAAAAAGAAGTAGAAACGCAAAGCAGAAATTGACTGAGTTTGGAGTATGGCACCAAAGTAAGAAAGCAGAAGTATACTAGAGTTTGCAGTGAGTACCTCCCTAATACTTCCTCTCCACTTTTCCAAGCTTTGGGTCCATGATTGCTCAACAATTTGTTTGGCTTTGTATGTTAACTCTCTTTTCAGTCACCAGGTTCCAGGTGTCATCAGGATGCCGGCCAGACTTCCCTGGATTGAAGACACCACCAATGTGTCCTGGAGCTCAGCTTCCCCAGAGACCCATCCTACTAGGGAAAGAGAGAGGCAGACTGGGAGTATGGACCGACCAGTCAACGCCCATGTTCAGCGGGGAAGCAATTACAGAAGCCAGACCTTCTACCTTCTGCAACCCTCAATGACCCTGGGTCCATGCTCCCAGAGGGATAGAGAATGGGAAAGCTATCGGGGGAGGGGGTGGGATATGGAGATTGGGCGGTGGGAATTGTGTGGAGTTGTACCCCTCCTACCCTATGGTTTTGTTAATTAATCCTTTCTTAAAAAAAAAAAAAAAGAATAATAAAAAAAAAAAGGACAGAAACAGGAGGCTGGGCAGTAGTAGCACAGTGGGTTAAGCACACATGGCATGAAGCGCAAGATCAAGCATAAGGATCCCGGTTCGAGGCCCCAGCTCCCCACCTGCAGTGTGGTCGCTTCATAGGCGGTGAAGCAGTTCTGCGGCTGTCTATCTTTCTTTCTCTCCCCTTCTCTGTCTTCTCCTCCTCTCTCAACTTCTCTCTGTCCTATCCAACAACAACAGCAGCAATGGCAACAATAAGGGCAACAAAATGGGAAAAT
This sequence comes from Erinaceus europaeus, assembly GCF_950295315.1. Lineage (NCBI taxonomy): Eukaryota > Metazoa > Chordata > Mammalia > Eulipotyphla > Erinaceidae > Erinaceus > Erinaceus europaeus. Next base: position 8,622,791 of record NC_080174.1, read on the forward strand.
GGCCTCCAAGGGGAAAAAAAAGAAAGTAAAGAAACAATAAATGTTGGTGAGGGATGTGGTGGGGAAAGAGTCTTCCACACCACTGATAGGAACTTAAACTGGTTCAGGATCTGTGGAAAAGTCCAGAGATTCCTCAGAATATTAGAAAGAACCTGTCATACCATCTGGCAATTCCTTGCCTAGGGGTCTATCCAGAGAACACAAAAACATATGTATATCCAAAGAGACCTTTGTATACCCATGTTCACAGCAGCACAGTTTGTAGGAGCCAAAATGTGACACTAACCCAAACATCCAATAGTAGATGAGTGGTCAAGGAAGCTAAGGTGTGGGGTCAGGCGGCGGCGGACCCAGATGAACACACACAGTATGACGTGCAAAGACCCAGGTTCAAGCCCCCAGTCCCCACCTGCTGGGGCACAGACGCAATGGAACACATCTCAGCTGTAAGGAATGGTGCCATCTTCTCTTTTCCTACATCTTGGAAGGAGCTTGAAGGAATCATGGTAAGTGAGATGAGCCAGAAAGGGGGGGGGGGGGGCGCTAAGACAAGATGACCTTACTCACAGGTGGGACTTAAGACAAATAAAAAGAGAAAAACACAGGGTGAGGCTTAGACTAGCTGTGTTCAACTACTAACCACAGGTGGCTACAGATAATCATTTAAAAAAAATTGTACTAAAAAAAAAAAATCAGGAATCCAAAAAAAAGTGGGGAGGAGGGATGCATGGACAGAGGGTATTGGAAGTTGGGGACCAACACAGCAAGACTCCAGTAGCGTTGAGTGTGGCTCTTGGACACTTCTCACCAGGAGATGAGTAATGATACTCAGATGACAGCAATTATCTTCTTAGTCATTATTTCCCCCAACAAAATGAGCTGAAGCAGAACAAAGCCTTTCTCGAGAACCCAGGAGTTAACACAGCAATAGAGCACAAGACTCTCATGCCTGAGGTCCCAGGTTCAATTCCCGGCACAAGACTCTCATGCCTGAGGTCCCAGGTTCAATTCCCGGCACAAGACTCTCATGCCTGAAGTCCCACGTTCAATTCCCAGCACCACATAAGCCACAACTGAGTGGTACTCTGCCCTCTCTCTCTCTCTGCCCCCTCCTTTCTCACTCTCTCTCTCCCCACTCCTTTCTCACGCTCTGTCCACCCCCCCCATGAACACAAAGTTTTAAAGTTCTGATTTATAAATGATTATATATATATGCACGGCTTCCACATAACACTCCAGAAACCCTAACAGCAGTTGGTTAACTGCAAGTGGCTCCAGGTCGGGTGGTGGCACACATATTACCGAGTATGAGGACCTGGGTTCAAGCCCCCAGTTCCCACTTGCAGGGGGGAAGCTTTGTAAGTAGCAAAGCAGAGCTGCAGGTGTCTATCTCTATCTCTATCTGCTCTTCTCAATTTCTCACTGTTATGTCAGATGAAATAAATACCTAAATAGATAAATGTGGCTGTTATCAGCTCTTCACTCCAAAGGAATAAGGAAACTGGCTTCCGGGAAGACAACAGACCTGCTGGTATGGACTCTGCTGCGCTCAAGGCAGAAGCCCATCCTCAACTTCCCCCACCCAAGAGCAGTGAGAACCACGCGTCCTGCCAGAACGCCTCCTTACCCTGAACACCTGCTCTGTCTTCTCGAGGTGGGAGGCCTGGTCCACCGTGCCATCGGTCTGCCTCCTCTTCAGGCCAGTCGTGATGTCGGGGACATTGCTGAAGTCTGCGGGGAAGGTGACAAACAGGCCCATGAAGCGGGACATTTACAGAGAACACTAGGGACTGGCTGAAAAGCGCAAAGAGAAAGAGAGTGGCAAGGACCAAATACAGAAACACCAGTGAGAAGGTTTGGGTCCCTGCAGGGCGCATTAAAAAAGACAGAGCCGGGAGTCCGTCGGGTGGCAGCACAGCGGGTTTAGCGCAGGTGGTGCAAAACGCAAAGACTGGCTTGAGGATCCTGGTTTGAGTCCCGGCTCCTCACCTGCAGGGGAGTCGCTTCACAGGCGGTGAGGCAGGTCTGCAGGTGTCTGTCTTTCTCTCCCCCTCTCTGTCTTCCCCTCCTCTCTCCATTTCTCTCTGTCCTATCCAACAACGATGACATCAATAACCACAATAATAACTACAACAATAAAATAACAAGAACAACAAAAGGGAATAAATAAATATTTAAAAAAAAGACAGAGCCCCGGGGTGCCAGGCAGTAGTGCAGTGGGTTAAGCATGCGTGGCACGAAACACAAGGACCCATATGAGGATCGTGGTTCAAGCCTCCGGATCCCCACCTGCAGAGGTGTCACTTAATAAGCACTGAAGCAGGTCTGCAGGTGTCTATCTTTTTCTCCTCCCTCTGTCTTCCCCTCCTCTCTCCATTTCTCCCTGTCCTGTCCACCACCACCACCAGCAGCAGCAGCAGCAATAACAACAATAACAGCAACAACAACATGGAAAAAATAGCCACCAGGAGCAGTGGATTGATAGTGTATGAATTGAGCCTGCACTAGAAAAAAAGAAAAAGAAAAAAAAGACACCTGCTGGGGGCTGGTTGGGGCAGCGTCTCCTCGGGATGGGGCTGGACTGGGCGGCGGCCAGGGCAAGGGGGGGTGCTCAAGCCCCTGCAGATGCAGAGACAGACCTACACCTGCCTGTCACACAGGTATGGGCTCTATGTCTGCTTCGTGGGCGTCATTGTCACCATCATCTACGCCTTCCAGTTCAGAGAGCCACAAGGTTCCAGATGCTATCATGATGCCAATCAGACTTCCCTGGACAGACAGTCCCACCAGTGTGTCTTGGAGCCCTGCCCCACTAGGGAAAGAGTGAGGCAGGCTGGGAGTATGGATCCACCTGCCAACACCCATGTTCAGCGGGGAAGCAATTACAGAAGCCAGACCTTCCACCTTCTGCATCCCACAATGACCTTGGGTCCATACTCTCAGAGAGTTAAAGAATAGGAAAGCTATCAGGGGAGGGGGTGGGATACGGAGTTCTGGTGGTGGGAACTGTACACCTCTTATCCTATAGTCTTGTCAGTGTTTCCATTTTATAAATAATTTTTTTATAAATCTTCAAAAAAAAAAAAAAAAGAACCCTCCTGCACTGCTGGTGGGAATGTAAGTTGGTCCAGCCCCTATGGAGAGCTGTCCTCTGACCCTGCAAGATCCTAATAGTGGCATCACCATATTAAAGTCAAACACACCCATCCAAAAAGATCTGTGTACCCATGTTCATAGCAGCGCAATTTGTAATAGCCAAAACCTGGAAGCAACCTGAGTGTCTAACAACAGATGGGTGGCTGAAAAAGTCGTGGTCTATATACACAACGGAATACGACTCAGCTATTAGGAATGATGGCTTTGCCTTCTTCCCCTCATCTTGGATGGAGCTTGAAGGAATCATGTGAAGTGAGATCAGCCAGAAAGAGAAGGATGACTATGGGATGGTCTCACTCGTGGACAAACTTAAGAAACAAGAACAGAAAGTAGAACTCGGATGGGGTTTTTTGGTGTGTTGTACCAAAGCAAAGAAGTTTTGGGGAGCGGGAGACCTGAAATCTTACTCATATGTTGACAACTGTACTGTATAGAAACCGTCAACCTCCCAATGAAAAGGAGGACAGAGCTCATCCGACACCTATCTGCACTCTGGCTGAGGGAAGACGCCTGTTTTGATCAAAGAAGCATCATGATATCCAATCAAAACCTTGACGTGAAGGCCTTGTCACTCGCCATTCTGCTGAGAATCAAACAGCAGTGCCTGCTGTGGGCCTTCCGCTGCCTGAGACCTAGCAGAGAGCAGAAGCAGGGACCAGAAGGGAAAGTGGGGGCCAGTGGTGGTGCACCTGGTCAAGCCCACCTATTACCAAGTGTGAGGACCTGGATTTGAGTCCCACTCCCCACCTGCAGGGGAGGAAGCACTGAGGGGTGCTGTAGGTGTCTCTCTCTCTCTCCCCTTCTCTGTCTCTTCCTCCCCTCTCAATCTCTCTCTGTCCTGTCTAATAAAAATTAGAAAGAAAAAGAAAGAGAGAAAGAAAGAAAGAAAGAAAGAAAGAAAGAAAGGGAGAAAGAAAGAAAGACAGACAAGGGAAAGCAAACAGGTGGCTTCACAGGTGCTGATACAAATCCACAGCCAGTCATCTGCAGACACCTCTCCTATTGCTAGCCTCAAATTCCATATCTTCCTAGACTAGAAACCCCAAGGGGGGGGGGGGGTGGTCGGCGGCAAAGTTTCATAAAATTCCAAAGGAAGACTGAAGAAACACAGTCGGCCCTCCTTGGCGAGGTTCCCATCGTCCACAGGCAGAAAACACACACTAAGCAGAAGTGGTGAGGCCAGGACGGCCATGTCTCTACTGAGGCTGATGTGTTTTCCTTGTTACTGTTCCCTCAACAGCACAGCACAGTGACCGTCTCCACTGTACCTGGGATGATGAACAATTTAGAGCAGACTAAAGGTATCTGGGAAGGCCAGAGAGAGGCAAGAGAGTTCACTGAGGTAGGGCATTTTCTTGTCTTCTTCTGGTTCTGCTGGGCAAGGAGCCTGAGCAAGAGGCCATGCAGTTATGTATTATTATCATTATCATCATCATCATCATCATCATTTTTTATTGCCAGCAGGGTTATTGCTGGGGTTTGATGCCTGCATGATAAACCCACAGCTCCCAGTGGCCATTACTTCCTCTTTTCCCCTTCTTTTATTTTTTATTTTATTTTATTTGCCTCCAGGGTTATTGCTGGGGCTCGGTGCCTGCACTACAAATCCACTGCTCTCGGAGGCTATTTTTTCCTTTTGTTGCCCTTGTTGTTTATCGTTGTTATTATTATTGTTGTTGTTGTCATTGTTGCTGAATAGGACAGAGAGAAATGGAGAGAGGAGGGGAAGACAGAGAGGGGGAGAGAAAGACAGACACCTGCAGACCTGCTTCACCGCCTGTGAAGCGACTCCCCTGCAGGTGGGGAGCCGAGGGCATGAACTGGGATCCTTATGCAGGTCCTTGTGCTTTGCACCATGTGCGCTTAACCCACTGTGCTACCGCCCAACCCCCCCTTCTTTTATATGACAGGACAAAGAGAAATGGAGAGAGAAGCAGGAGACAGAGAAGGAGATGAAGAGATACTGCTTCACCACTCATGAAGCTTCTCCCCCTGCCCCAGGTGGGGACCAGGGGCTTGAACTCATAGTTTCACCGTCAGGTGGTCTGATTCACAGGACCCTAGGCTGGCTTCTCCCAGAGCCAACCTGCCAGCCTCCCCAAGGCTGGCTCTTAAACTTCTGAAATGACTTAAGTGCCTCTTCTACATCTGATTGAAGCAGTCAGCATTTGTGATTACACACTAGCTGCAAAGCTTTGGTCTCTGCCGCACAAAACGGGATTTTTTTCCCCCCTTCTCCCTGTGCTGTTACAGTAAAGTGGGTGGAGGGAGTAGCAGGTGCCAGAAATGGTGAGAAGAGAGCAACTCCATCAGGAACGGCGCAGGGAGGGGAGGGTTGCCACGGGGTGGCGGGATTGATGGTGGTCATGACTCTGGAAGACAGCCAGGTCAGAAAGTCACAGCAGCTTTTCAGGAAGGAGTGACCAGAAGCCAAACAAACACAGATGAGAACAACAGCAACAGAGTCAGGCTCCCATGAGTTTAAGACTGCAGGAAGACCGAGTTTTACCTGTCTGACAGTCTGTCTGCAAGCGGAGAAGACTAACTCTGATAGTGGCATCACCATGTTAAAGGAATAAACCGGCAAACAAGGGGGTCGGGCGGTAGCGCAGCGGGTTAAGCGCACATGGTGCAAGGCACAAGGACTGGTGTAAGGATACCGGTTGGAGCCCCCGGATCCCCACCTGCAAGGGGGTCGTTTCACAGGCGGTCAACTGGGTCTGCAGGTGTCTATCTTTCTCTCCTCCTCTCTGTCTTCCCTTCCTCGCTCCATTTTTCTCTGTCCTATCCAACAACAACAATGACATCACTAACGATGATAATAATAACCACAACAATGGTAAAACAATCAGGGTAACAAAAAAAAAAAAAAAAAGGAAAGAGATGGCCTCCAGGAGCAGTGGATTCATAGTGCAGGCATCGAGCCCCGGCAATAACCCTGGAGGCAAAAACAAAAACAAACAAACAAAAAACAGCAAACAAAATAAATGACAGAGGCTGAGAAAGTGGAGGTCCATATTCACAATGGAATACAACTCAGCTATTAAGAGCGATGGAACCTCACCTGGGGCCCCAGTCGGGGAAACCTGGGATCCCACACAGACACGATGGGCCTAGATCTCTAGCAGATCCCTCTCTCCACCATCACTGGTCATCTCCATCAGGAATAGCACGTGGCCCCACTAGGTCCCTGATTATTAAACAAGTTGTTCTACTTCATATCTTAATGGTTTTTAGCCACAAAGTTGCAGATGCCACCATGGCACCAACCTAACTTCCCTGGGCAGATGACATCACCATGTGTCCTGGAACTCTACCTCCTAAGAGCCCTGCCCCACTAGGGAAAGATAGAAACAGGATGGGGCTATGGATCCACCTGCCAATGCCCATGTCCAGTGGGGAAGCAATTACAAAAGCCAGAACTCCCACCTTCTGCATCCCATAATATTCCTGGGTCCATACTCCCAGAGGAATAAAAAATAGGAAAACTTCCAATGGAGGGGATGGGATGCAGAATTCTGGTGGTGGGAATTATGTGGAATTGTAACCCTCTTATGCTACGGTCTTGCCGATTACTATTAAATCAATTAAAAAAGTGATGTATTCACCTTCTTTGCCTCATCTTGGATGGAGCTTAAAGGAATCCTGTTAAGTGAAATAAGCCAGAAAGAGAAGGATGGATATGGGATGATCTCACTCATGGACAGAAGTTGAGAAGTAAGAACAGAAAGGGAAAACGCAAAGCAGAAATTGGACTGGGTTTGATGTATTGCACCAAAGTAAAGGACTCCGGTAAGAGGGAGCTCTTACAGGTCCTGGTGCAAGATGGCGGAGGAAAACCTAGGCTGGGGCATAAGTATTCTGCAGAAAACCGAGAATTTTTACACATGTACCAGCAACTGTATTTACTGCAAACCATTAATCCTCCCAATTAAAAAGAAAACTTATACACCAAGGAAAAAGACTTCACCCATATTCTCAAGAGAACTAGTGACATTGTGGAAGGAAGATCCCCAAAAGGACTAGCTTTGGATCATCTGATGTGATTCAAGGGGCAAGGTGATGGCCAGATATATTTGATTGCTTTCCACTTAACTCCAGCAGTTAAGTTCTGGAAACAGAAGAGAATCAGGTGTGGCCTCAGGGGCTCTTACCCCACCGTCTTCTTGAAGGCTTGACCCTTGGTCACAATGGAGAGCACTGAGACCCATTATGGACCATGTCCTAGATGCACCCCTGGTCCTAGAAGCAGGAAGAGTTGTAGGAGGAGGGAAGATTTGGGGCCTTCACCCCTTCCTGAGTACCCCCCCCCCAATACAGCTCCTGGCTTCCCATTTCCCCTTCATGCCCATCTGTATATAAAAAGCTGATGCTCCTCAGAGGATGGAGGGGGCTTGCTTTGAGTTAGTCAGCTCCAGCCTCGGACAGTGGGTTCAAATGATAGTAAACACAGAATAAAGACAGCTTCCCTTTCCAGCCAAAGCAGCTTCTATGAAGCGTGACTTCCTGTGACACCTGGTAGCAGGACCTTCAGTGGCACTGAAGGGCAGGGTATAAGCAGGGATCTTTTCTTTTCTCTCTAACAAGTTATACGTCTGGGCTTGACAGCCGAGGAACTGGCAGGAGAGGGAGAAAGAATCCCCCCGTTTAGCTTCTGTTGAGTTTGGTTTTGAGGTGCACTCCCCATAGGAGGCCCCCAAGAGACAGAACAGTCCAAGAAAGGTCTGCAGGTGAACTTGAACTTGGAGTTGTGAGAAAAGAGTAAAGCAGTGAAGTCTCACAGTGGGGCAGGGGGTACCCTCCCCCAGACGGAGCCTTGAAGAAGACCTCTCTCTACACACACAAGTATCAGAGAAGTCTCCGGAAACAGGGAGAGGGGAGTGTCACACAAGCCATGGACAGGAAAGCACATTGCCTAGGTAACAGCAGCAAAGTGGCATGCTCAATGCCTCTACCTTGTAAATAGCGGGCCCTGGCCCCTCCCCAGAGCCCTGGGACATGCAGAAACAGGACGCTGGAGGCAGCCCTGCTCTCAGGCAGGAGGTGTGCTAAGTTGGGAGGAGATCTGATGTCATCCCTCCCCCTCCATCAAAGAACTCAAAGATGCTAGGGGAGAGGAGCCTCCCTGAGGAGGCAGATGGAAGGGGTGAAAATAGAGTGGATGGTGTCAAAAGCCGGTGCCAAGTGCATTGTATGTCACTCTTCCCATCAATTCACAGAACTTTGGGACGGCCATGCCAAACGCTCACTGAATTACTTATTCTGCTAAAGCAAAGTGTCTACCAAATGATCACTTTTTTCTTTCTTTTTTTTTTTTGGGGGGGGGAGATCCAGGGCCTCACACATGTGTGACTTTACCACTCCCAGGTCACTTTTTCATTCAAATACGAAGAGACGGAGGAACAGACTTGATAGCATCAGAGCTTCCTGGTCTCGAACCTGGGACTTGCACGGCAAGGCATGTATCCCAACCCTGTAACAGACCATTTGATACCTTTCTGGTCAAAACCCTTGACCACACCAGGATAAAAGACTCCCCTATCATTTGGGGGTTATTATCCCCTTGACTTCAGGAGGCTTCAGGTGCAACCCAATTGGGAGTGGAGGGGGGTCAGCTTGGGAAGGTCTGAACATAGAAAGCAACTCTGGAGGGTCGGGCGGTGGCGCAGCGGGTTAAGCACACATGGCGTAAAGCGTAAGGACCCCAGTTCGAGTCCCTGGCTCCCCACCTGCAGGGCAGTCGCTTCACAGGTGGTAAAGCAGGTCTGCAGGTGTCTGTCTTTCTCTCCCCCTCTGTCTTCTCCTCCACTCCATTTCTCTCTGTCCTACCCAAAAACAATGATATCAATAAAAACAATAATAATAACCACAACAACGACAGCCTCCAGAAGCAGTGGATTTGTAGTGCAGGCACCGAGCCCCAACAATAACCCTGGAGGCAGGAAAAAAAAAAAGCACACCTCTGGGGAAGCTGGCCCCAAAGGGAGGGAATTTCTGGAAGGCGTCTGGACTCTGCCAAAGTAGGAAATCCCAGAGTTCTTCCGACAGCCACACCTGCAGTATCTAGACTGCAGAGAGGCCAGGACCCCAAGGGACAGGCAACATAGCATACGCCCCTACAGTGCGAAGGGGGCCTGAGGCTGATCTAGGAGCTTAGGTGAAAGATTATTGGGAACCCTTTAATTCATAAGGCCTGTTTCTTATGGACATGTAACCCACTTCTCAGATTATTAAGAACTACACAGTAGAACCAGTCACGTCAGAAATTCTTTGCTGGGAGTTGGGCAGTAGCGCAGCGGGTTAAGCGCATGTGGCACAAAGCACAAGGACCGGCAGCGTAAGGATCCTGGTTTGAGCCCCCGGTTCCCCACCTGCAGGGGAGTGGCTTCACAAGCAGTGAAGCAGCTCTGCAGGTGTCTATCTTTCTCTCCCTCTCTGTCTTCCTCTCCTCTCTCCATTTCTCTCTGTCCTATCCAACAACAATGACATCAATAATAACAACAACAATAAAACAACAAGGGCAACAAAAGGGAATAAATAAATAAATAAATAAATAAATGAAAAAGAAATTCTTTGCTTTCTATGTTGTTCCCGTCTCCAGCCTCCAGGGACGTTTGGTTAACATGAGAGTCACACAGACTGGGCCAACAGGCCCTGTAGGCAAAAGAAACCTTATCTGATACCCCTGAACCATGCCTACATCCTTAGGGTAAGGGTAGGATATGCAGAGAAACACAGAATCTGATGGAACCGCTAGAACTTCTTCTTCTTCTAGCGTTTGCCCTTCTTCCGTAGCCAGTCAACAGCGTCAGGTTGAGCCTGATGTAAAGTTTCGAGACCTCCTTTGAATCTGGAGAGGTGGCAGTCATTGACTATGTGGGTCACAGTCTGTCTGGAGCCGCAGGCGCAGTTCGGGTCGTCTCTGGCTCCCCAGCGATGGAACATAGCGGCGCACCGGCCATGGCCTGTTCAATAGCGATTGAGGAGGGCCCAATCATAACGTGCTAGGTCAAAGCCGGGTTGACGCTCGCAGGGGTCTGTGATGAGGTGTTTGTTCTTGACCTCAGCTGACTGCCAACTCTGTTTCCAAGAGTCTGGAACAGAGAAGTTCAGTGTAGGCGTAGGGGACCAGATTGGGTGACGAGACGTCAAGCGTTGGACAGGGTGGGCGAAGATATCCGCGTATATTGGCAGGTACTCCGGTCGAGTGTAGACGTGGGAAATGAACTTAGATGATGTCGCATCCCGACGAATATCTGGCGGGGCGATGTTGCTGAGAACTGGCAGCCATGGAACCAGGGTAGAACGGATGGTTCCAGAAATTATCCTCATGGAGGAATATAATTTGGTATCGACCAAGTGGACATGGGGGCTACGGAACCATCCTGGGGCACAGTATTCTGCAGTGGAATAGCATAATGCCAGAGATGATGATCGCAGTGTGGAAGCGCTCGCGCCCCATGAGGAGCTGGCCAGTCTTGCAATGATGTTATTCCTCGCGCCCACCTTTGCTGCAGTTTTTATGAGATGTTCGTGAAATGACAGGGTGCGATCGAGAGTAACGCCAAGATAACAGACCTGATATCGCGTGGCTTATATACTAGGAGAGAGACTACCCAAGTATGTATGATGTAAGGCATTTGTGTGAACCCTCATGATTTTTCTATTTTTAAATATTTATTTATTGGATAGAGACAACCAGAAACGAAGAGCATGGAGGGAGAGAGAGAAAGAAAGAGAGGGAGGGAGGGGGAGACAGAGATAGAGAGACACCTGCAGTCCTGCTTCACCACTCACAAAGCTTCCCCCCTGCAGGTGAGGACCGGGGGCTTGAACCTGGGTCCTTGAGCATTGTAACGTGTGCTCAACCAGGTGCACCACCACCTGGCCCCAACCCTTACGATGTTTATGTGCTTCCTTAAGATATTTATATACTCCGAGTTGTTCCTGTGCATCCTTAAGACGTGTATGCTTGGCTGCAGTATGTGCACATCCGAAACAGACGGAGGGCCCGGTCTGCACACGCGATAGTGAAACTAGGTACACCCCCCATCTCAACAGGAACCCTCCAAACTCTCCTCTCACCCTCATCTATTCCAGCCTGGTTTGAAACGGAAACCAGGATTCCAGCTGTACCCCCCTCTCACTTCTCTGACTAGCCCCAAAACCCGTATCTTGGCTTCTCCACCTTCACTTGGTGGCTGGAAGGCTGATTGGAGGAAACCGCTTTAGCTCCTGAGTGCAATTCCAAATGGTGATCTAGGGGCCTGGGAGACAGTTCAGCCAGTAGAGTGCACACTTCAACAGCCCAGCTGTGAGCACCCAGCCACCACGTGGGAGCACCAAGCAGAGAAGTTGTTTCACAAGCAGTGGAGTTTGCAGCAGTCTCTCTCCTCTGTACCTCTCTGGCCCTCTATGAGGATGAAACAAGATAAAATAAAATATCCACCGGGAGTACTGGAATCATGCATGTGCAAAGAAAAAAAAAATCATGGAATCATGCATGAGCAGCCCAATGGGGACCAAAGGCTTGAACAGACGTCCTTGCACACTGTGTTCAACCAGGGGTGCCACCACCAGGCCCCAGATTGATTTATTCATGTATTCATTCATTTTAATGTGTCTACCTTTTGTTTTTATTTTCCAAAGGCACAGGGAAAGTCAAGCTTGTCAGTGTCCAGGTAAGCCTCGTTCCAGAGACCTCAAATTTTACCAGGTAGAGGGAAGACAGCATAACAGTTCTGCAAAAGACTTTCACCCCTGAAGCTCTGAAACCCCAGGTTCAGGCCCCAGCAAGACCATCAGCCAGAACTGACAAGTGCTTTGGTCTTAAAAAAAAGAAAAAAAAAAAAAAAAAAAAAAACCTGGATCAACCAGGAATACCAAAGGAGACCACTCGGACCGAAACAAGACAGGACTAGAATGACCACAGGAACCCAGTAAATCACCGGTGAGTACAAACACCTGTGGCTGGTGACAGAGAGGAGAGAGGAGCCTAAGGAGAGATTAAATGACTGCTAACAGTTAAGCAGTTTATCAGTTGAAACACCACCTCCAGTCTGCTCCACCAACAAGGGGACAGCTTAAGGGAGGAGAGGACTCACCAAGTGCAACTCTGAGTCTCCATTGCTATTACCCTCAGAATCTGGAGCAGCGACAGGGAGGGACACCAGGGGACAGAGATGTAACCAGGAATCTCAGGAGAAGACCTATACCTCGGTGGCATAGCTGAGGGGCTGTGAAAGTCTCTTGGTCAGGAGTCAGTGATTAAGCTAAGAAGCCTATTGATAGTTTAAAAGCCCTCAGGCTCCCATAGCCTACAGGGAAGAAAAAAAAAAAAGCTTTTTAAACCACTGAGCTCCAACTCAGGGATTGAAACAACTGTTAAATTCCACCACTGTGAACCCTTTAATTAACTTACTTAGACACAAGTCAATCCAGGCAATAGTGATCAATAATTTGAAAAGTACTGATAAAGGGAAATCATAACATAATATATAAAATGGTTAAAACAACAAGAAAAAATGTTGGAGAATTGAACCAGGACAAGAGTCCAGCTAAAAGTCCTCCAGAGGGTGAAGCACAAAATAACGAGTTCAACATCCAAACGTTGGCTAAGGAGTGAGTAAAGAATTTGAAAAAATTGTAATCAGAAATGCAGGAACAACAAATGAAAATATGGAAGAAAATACTAATTATCTCATGGTTATTAGAGAGCTGAAAGCTGAAATCGCTGAGCTAAGAATGCAACTAGCTGAACAAGCTAAAACAGTATCAGAGCAGGGCAACAAACTAGATGAACTCCAGAAAACAGTAGAGGGCAGAGAGAATAGAATCTATGAGGCTGAAGACAGAATTAGCAAGATTGAGGATGAATTAGAGACAACTAAAAAAGAAGTAAGAGATCTCAAAAAGAGATTAAGAGATGCTGAAAACAACAACAGAGTCCTATGGGATGACTTCAAAAGAAACAATATACGCATTATTGGCATACCAGAGGAAGAAAGAGAAGGAGAGGAAGAAAGCATTTTCCAGGCCATAATAGTTGAAAACTTCTCTAGTCTAGACAACATCAAAGACATAAAGATTCAAGAAGCCCAGAGGGTCCCAAACAGAATTAACCCAGACCTAAAGACACCAAGACATGTCATACTTAGAATGGAAAGGAATAAGGATAAAGAAAGGATCCTCAAGGCTGCAAGAGAAAAACAAAGAGTCACCTACAAAGGAAAACCCATAAGATTAGCAGCAGACTTCTCCATACAAACACTACAGGCCAGAAGAGAATGGCAAGATATCTATCGAGTGCTCAATGAGAAAGGCTTTCAGCCAAGAATACTATATCCTGCTAGACTGTCATTCAGACTAGATGGAGGCATCAAAACCTTCTCAGACAAGCAACAGTTGAAGGAATCAACCATCACCAAGCCTGCCCTGAAAGAAGTTCTGAAAGGTCTCCTATAAACAACCAGACCACCACAAATAGGACATATATCAAAACACTCTAAAACTCTACAAGAATGGCATTAAAATATCTTCAATCTTTGATATCAATAAATGTCAGTGGCCTGAATTCACCTATTAAAAGACACAGAGTAGGAAGATGGATCAGAAAACACAACCCAACAATATGCTGTCTACAGGAAACCCACCTAACTCAACAAGAAAAACACAGACTTAAAGTAAAAGGATGGAAAACTATCATACAAGCCAATGGCCCACAAAAAAGGGCAGGAACAGCTATTCTCATATGTGGCATGATAGACTTTAAAATAGATAAGATTAAAAAAGATAGAAATGGACACTACTTAATGCTCAGAGGATCAGTCAATCAAGAGGACTTAACAAATATTAACATCTATGCACCCAATGAGAAGCCATCTAAATACATCAAACTTCTACTGAAAGAGCTACAGCAATATATTAACAGCAACACAGTCATAGTAGGGGACTTCAACACCCCACTGTCTCAACTTGACCATCCAGGCAGAAAATCAATAAAGACATAAGATAGCTAAATGACCTCTCCTCTCCTGGATCAACTAGGAATACCAAAGGAGACCACCCGGACCGAAACAAGACAGGACTAGAATGACCACAGAAACCCAGTAAATCACCCGTGAGTACAAACACGCGTGGCTGGTGACAGAGAGGAGAGAGGGGCCTAAGGAGAGATTAAGTGACTGCTAACACTTCGACAGTTTGTCAGTGGAGACACCACCTAAAGACTGCTCCACCAACAAGGGGACAGCTGAAGGGAGGAAAGGACTCCCCAGAGACTCACCAAGTACAACTCTGAGTCTCCATTGCTACTACCCTCAGAATCTGGAGCAGCAACAGGGAGGGACACCAGGGCACAGAGATCTAACCGGGAAACTCAGGAGAAGACCTATACCTCGGTGGCATAGCTGAAGGGCTGTGAAAGTCTCTTTGCATAACCACTGGATTATCTCTGCCACACCCTGCTTTATCACTTGGTCAGGAGTCATTGATTAAGCCAAGAAGCCTATTGATAGTTTAAAAGCCCTCAGGCTACCATAGCCTACAGGGGAAAAAAAAAAAGGCTTTTACACCACTGAACTCCAACTCAGGGATTGAAAAAACTGTTAACTTATATAAAATGGTTAAAACAACAAGAAAAAATAATGGAGACTCGAACCAGGACAAGAGTCCAGCTAAAAGTCCTCCAGAGGGCAAAGCACAAAACAACGAGTTCAACATCCAAACATTAGCTAAGGAAATAATAACAGGAGTGAGTAAAGAATTTGAAAAAATTGTAATCAGAACTGCAGGAACAACAAATGAGAATATGGAAGAAAATTCTAATTATCTCATGGTTATTAGAGAGCTGAAAGCTGAAATCGCTGAGCTAAGAAGGCAACTAGCTGAACAAGCTAAAACAGTATCAGAGCAGGGCAACAAAATAGATGAACTCCAGAAAGCAGTAGAGGGCAGAGAGAATAGAATCAATGAGGCTGAAGACAGAATTAGCAAGATTGAGGATGAATTAGAGACAACTAAAAAAGAAGTAAGAGATCTCAAAAAGAGACTAAGAGATGCTGAAAACAACAACAGAGTCCTATGGGATGACTTCAAAAGAAACAATATACGCATTATTGGCTTACCAGAGGAAGAAAGAGAAGGAGAGGAAGAAAGCATTCTCCAGGCCATAATAGCTGAAAATTTCTCTAGTCTAGACAACACCAAAGACATAAAGATTCAAGAAGCCCAGAGGGTCCCAAACAGAATTAACCCAGACCTAAAGACACCAAGACATGTCATACTTAGATTGGAAAGGAATAAGGATAAAGAAAGGATCCTCAAGGCTGCAAGAGAAAAACAAAGAGTCACCTACAAAGGAAAACCCATAAGATTAGCAGCAGACTTCTCCATACAAACACTACAGGCCAGAAGAGAATGGCAAGATATCTATCGAGTGCTCAATGAGAAAGGCTTTCAGCCAAGAATACTATATCCTGCTAGATTGTCATTCAGACTAGATGGAAGCATCAAAACCTTCTCAGACAAGCAACAGTTGAAGGAAGCAACCATCACCAAGCCTGCCTTGAAAGAAGTTCTGAAAGGTTTCCTATAAACAACCAGACCACCACAAATAGAACATATATCAAAACACTCTAAAACTCTACAAGAATGGCGTTAAAATATCTTCAATCTTTGATATCAATAAATGTCAATGGCCTGAATTCACCTATTAAAAGACACAGGGTAGGAAGATGGATCAGAAAACACAACCCAACAATATGTTGTCTACAGGAAACTCACCTAACGCAACAAGACAAACACAGACTTAAAGTGAAAGGATGGAAAACTATCATTCAAGCCAATGGCCCACAAAAAAGGGCAGGAACAGCTATTCTCATATCTGACATGATAGACTTTAAAATACATAAAATTAAAAAAGATAGGAATGGACACTACTTAATGCTCAGAGGATCAGTCAATCAAGAGGACTTAACAATTATTAATATCTATGCACCCAATGAGAAGCCATCTAAATACATCAAACTTCTACTGAAAGAGCTACAGCAATATATTAACAGTAACACAATCATAGTCGGGGACTTCAACACCCCACTATCTCAACTTGACAGATCATCCAGGAAGAAAATCAGTAAAGACATAAGGGAGCTAAATGAAGAGATAGATAACCTAGAACTATTGGACATTTTCAGAGTCATTCAGAGCAAGTTGTGGTATATATACACAATGGAATACTACTCAGCTGTAAAAAATGGTGACTTCACCATTTTCAGCCGATCTTGGATGGACCTTGAAAAAATCATGTTGAGTGAAATAAGTCAGAAACAGAAGGATGAATATGGGATGATCTCACTCTCAGGCCGAAGTTGAAAAACAAGATTAGAAAAGAAAACACAAGTCGAACCTGAAATGGAATTGGAGTATTACACCAAAGTAAAAGACTCTGGGGTGGGTGGGTGGGTGGGGAGAATACAGGTCCATGAAAAATGATGAATGAAATAGTGGGGGTTTTATTGCTAAATGGGAATCTGGGGAATGTTATGCATGTAAAAAAAAAAAAAGAAGTAGAAACGCAAAGCAGAAATTGACTGAGTTTGGAGTATGGCACCAAAGTAAGAAAGCAGAAGTATACTAGAGTTTGCAGTGAGTACCTCCCTAATACTTCCTCTCCACTTTTCCAAGCTTTGGGTCCATGATTGCTCAACAGTTTGTTTGGCTTTGTATGTTAACTCTCTTGTCAGTCACCAGGTTCCAGGTATCATCAGGATGCCGGCCAGACTTCCCTGGATTGAAGACACCACCAATGTGTCCTGGAGCTCAGCTTCCCCAGAGACCCATCCCACTAGGGAAAGAGAGAGGCAGACTGGGAGTATGGACCGACCAGTCAACGCCCATGTTCAGCGAGGAAGCAATTACAGAAGCCAGACCTTCTGCCTTCTGCAACCCTCAATGACCCTGGGTCCATGCTCCCAGAGGGATAGAGAATGGGAAAGCTATTGGGGGAGGGGGTGGGATATGGAGATTGGGCGGTGGGAATTGTGTGGAGTTGTACCCCTCCTACCCTATGGTTTTGTTAATTAATCCTTTCTTAAATAAAATAAAATAAAATAAATAAATAAATAAATAAAAGAGTTAAAAAAAAAAGATAGCTAAATGAAGAGATAGATAAACAAGAACTATTGGACATTTTCAGAGTCATTCATCCCAAGAAACTGGAATACACATTTGACTCAAATCCACATGGGTCATTCTCAAGGATAGACCATATGTTAGGCCACAAAGACAGCATCAGCCAATTCAAGAGCACTGAAATCATCCCAAGCATCTTCTCAGACCACAGTGGAATTAAACTAACACTTAACAATCAACAAAAGATTAGTAACAGTCCCAAAATGTGGAAGCTCAACAGTACACTTCTTAACAACTTCTGGGTCAAAGAGGAAATCAAGGAAGAAATCAAAATGTTTCGAGAGTTCAATGAAAATGAAGACACAAGCTATCAAAATATTTGGGACACAGCTAAAGCAGTCCTAAGAGGGAAGTTCATAGCTATACAAGCACACATTAGGAAACAAGAAAAAGCACAAATAAACAGGCTAATTGCACATCTTAAAGACCTAGAAGAAGAACAACAAAGGGACCCTAAAGCAACCAGAAGGACAGAAATCATTGAGAATAGGAAAACCATACAAAAGATCAACGAAAGTAAATGTTGGTTCTTTGAAAGAGTAAACAAAATTGACAAACCTTTAGCCAGACTCACAAAACAAAAAAGGGAGAAGACCCAAATAAATCGGATAGTAAATGAAAGAGGAGATATCACAACAGACACTGCAGAAATTCAACATATCATGCGAGGCTTCTATAAACAACTATATGCCACCAAGCTAAAGAACCTGGAAGAAATGAATGATTTCCTAGATACCTATCAACTCCCAAAACTAAGTAAAGAGAAGTGGATAACATGAACAGGCCCAGCACAGCTAATGAAATTGAAGCAGTTATCAAAAATCTCCCCAAAAATAAAAGTCCTGGACCAGATGGTTTTACAAATGAATTCTACAAAACCTTCAAAGAAGAACTAATACCTCTACTTTAAAAGTCTTCCTGAAGATTGAAGACACTGGAATACTCCCTGCCAGCTTCTATGAAGTCAACATCACTCTGATACCAAAAGCAGACAGGGACACAATCAAAAAAGAAAACTACACACCAATATCTCTGATGAACATAGATGCAAAAATATTGAACAAAATTCTAGCCAACCGGATACAGCAGTATATCAAAAAGATTGTTCATCACGACCAAGTGGGGTTTATCCCAGGCATGCAAGGTTGGTTTAATATACGTAAATCAATCAATGTGATCCACCACATCAACCACATGGTCATATCAATAGATGCAGAGAAAGCTTTTGACAAAATACAACATCCCTTTATGATCAAAACACTACAAAAAATGGGAATAGATGGAAAATTCCTGAAGATAGTGGAGTCTATATATAGCAAACGTACAGCCAACATCATACTCAATGGTGAAAAACTGGAAGCATTTCCCCTCAGATCAGGTACTAGACAGGGCTGCCCATTATCACCATTACTATTCAACATAGTGTTGGAAGTTCTTGCCATAGCAATCAGGCAGGAACAAGGAATTAAAGGGATACAGATTGGAAGAGAAGAAGTCAAACTCTCCTTATTTGCAGATGACATGATAGTATACATGGAAAAACCTAAGGAATCCAGCAAGAAGCTTTTGGAAATCATCAGGCTATACAGTAAGGTGTCAGGCTATAAAATTAACATTCAAAAGTCAGTGGCATTCCTCTATGCAAACACTAAGTTAGAAGAAATTGAAATCCAGAAATCAATTCCTTTTACTATAGCAACAAAAACAATAAAATATCTAGGAGTAAACCTAACCAAAGAAGTGAAAGACTTGTATACTGAAAATTATGAGTCACTACTCATAGAAATTGAAAAAGACACAAAGAAGTGGAAAGATATTCCATGTTCATGGGTTGGAAGAATTAACATCATCAAAATGAATATATTACCCAGAGCCATTTACAAATTTAATGGTATCCCCATCAAGATCCCAAGCACATTTTTTAGGAGAATAGAAAAAATGCTACAAATGTTTATCTGGAACCAGAAAAGACCTAGAATTGCAAAACAATCTTGAGAAAAAAGAACAGAACTGGAGGCATCACACTCCCAGATCTCAAACTGTATTATAGGGCCATTGTCATCAAAACTGCTTGGTACTGGAACATGAATAGACACACTGACCAGTGGAATAGAATTGAGAGCCCAGAAATGAGGCCCCACACCTATGGACATCTAATCTTTGACAAAGGGGCCCAGACTATTACATGGGGAAAGCAGAGTCTCTTCAACAAATGGTGTTGGAAACAATGGGTTGAAACATGCAGAAGAATGAAACTGAATCACTGTATTTCACCAAATACAAAAGTAAATTCCAAGTGGATCAAGGACTTGCATGTTAGACCACAAACTATCAAATACTTAGAAGAAAATATTGGCAGAACTCTTTTCCGCATAAATTTTAAAGACATTATCAATGAAACGAATCCAATTACAAAGAAGACTAAGGCAAGTATAAACCTATGGGACTACATCAAATTAAAAAGCTTCTTCACAGCAAAAGGAACGACTACCCAAACCAAGAGACCCCTCACAGAATGGGAGAAGATCTTTACATGCCATACATCAGATAAGAGTTTAATAACCAACATATATAAAGAGCTTGCCAGACTCAACAACAAGACAACAAATAACCCCATCCAAAAATGGCGGGAGGACTTGGACAGAATATTCACCACAGAAGAGATCCAAAAGGCCGAGAAACACATGAAAAAATGCTCCGAGTCTCTGATTGTCAGAGAAATGCAAATCAAGACAAGAAGGAGATATCACTTCACTCCTATGAGAATGTCATACATCAGAAAAGGTAACAGCAGCAAATGCTGGAGAGGGTGTGGGGTCAAAGGAACCCTCCTGCACTGCTGGTGGGAATGTCAATTGGTCCAACCTCTGTGGAGAACAGTCTGGAGAACTCTCACAAGGCTAGAAATGGACCTACCCCATGACCCTGCAATTCCTCTCCTGGGAATATATCCTAAGGAACCCAACACATCCATCCAAAAAAATCTGTGTACACATATGTTCTTGGCAGCACAATTTGTAATAGCCAAAACCTGGAAGCAACCCAGGTGTCCAACAACAGATGAGTGGCTGAGCAAGTTGTGGTCTATATACACAATGGAATACTACTCAGCTGTAAAAAATGGTGACTTCACCGTTTTCAGCCGATCTTGGATGGACCTTGAAAAATTCATGTTGAGTGAAATAAGTCAGAAACAGAAGGATGAATATGGGATGATCTCACTCTCAGGCAGAAGTTGAAAACAAGATCAGAAGAGAAAACACAAGTAGAACCTGAAATGGAATTGGCGTATTGCACCAAAGTAAAAGACTCTGGGGTGGGTGGGTGGTGAGAATACAGGTCCATGAAGGATGATGAATGACATAGTGGGGGTTGTATTGTTAAATGGGAAACTGGGGAATGTTATGCATGTACAAACTATTGTATTTACTGTTGAATGTAAAACATTAATTCCCCAATAAAGAAATAAATTAAAAAAAATTTCACTGGACCCACCTGCCCATTTAAAGAAATGTCCTATCCCCTCCCTCATACCCCCCTCCACCTCCACCCCAGCATTCTCTCTGCTGGAAAAAAATGAGAGTAGAGCAGAAGGGCTTTCAAAAAAGAGAAAAAAGTGTGGGCTGCCCAGCTCTGGAGGCTTATTTACAAAGCCAAGATTTCCCGCCCCACATCACTGCTCCTATGAATAGCCCCCCCTTCTGCCCCACCCACACTCTGCACCAGTTGCCAAGGGGTGTCTCTCCTCTGCCAATCTAGACAAACGGGGCCTCCTGGGGCCCTCACAAGGGGGTGGGGGGATGGACTGAGACACAGCCTGGCGGGTCACAACACAGGGGCTTGGAGCCCACGTAAGTGAGCTCCGTGTATGATGGTCAGGCTCACTACACAGTTTTCCCAGCACGGCTGCAGACAAAGGAAAAGGCTGGTGCTGGAGAGACTTCTCACCCAGTGGGCACCTGCTTTGCAGTGTTCCCCGCCTGAAGTCTAGACCCGGCACCGCATGGAGTTGCTACACCAACAGGAGAAGCTCCAGGGTTGTGCTGCCTTGCTGTGTGAATGAACAAGACTACCGGGACCATGAAATCAAGCATGCATTAGGGGCCTGGGAGTAGCACAGTGAGGAAGGCACTGGACTTGGAGACAGGAGGTCTAGAGTTTAATTCCCAGTGTCCCATGTGGCAGAGTGTTGTTCTGGTTCCTCTCTCTCACTCACTCACTCACTCATATTCTCTCTCTCTCTCCCCCCTGACTTGAAATGATAATAAATTGGGGGGGGGGTGCACACCTGATTAAGCAGACAATTACCAAGTGCAAGGACCTAGGTTCAAGCCCCAACTCCTCACTGCATGGGAGTCGCTTCACGAGTATTGAAGCTGGTCTGCAGGTGTCTCTCTTTCTTTCCCTGTCTCCCCCTCTTCAGAATTTTTCTCTAACTTTCTATCCTATCTAATTACAAAGGAAAAAAAAACAGGAAGAAATTGGCTTCAGGGAGAGACAAATTCACAGTGCCACCACTGAACCCCCAGCAATAACTCTGGTGGCAATAAAATAATAATAATAATAATAATAATAATAAGCAACCAGTGGCACAGCAAACCCTAACAAAAGGACTTTTCAAAGTTAACCCAATTACCAAATAATGTGATGATAACATTAACTATCCATTGTCTTTCTGAACCCTAAGACAGCAGGAACCTCACATCTCTACTATAGAGCCTATATTTCCCCCAGTCCTGGAACCTTAGGATAGGGCCCACTTTCCCGCATGCCTCTCCCAATCCATATCAAATAATATTGCATCTGCCGATCGCAACCTAATCAACGCAATGACTGCCACCTCAACATGCTTCACTTCAGACTGTGTCCAGAGACTTCAGGTGTGGAATGACAACCCTTCAGCTTCATTACTCGGGTGAGACCTTTCCTTTCATAGTATTCTCTAATTCCATCCCAGGTGGTTCACTTCCTAACAAAGTCCCAAAACCTAGATATAGACCAGGTTCTGTGAGAGAGAGCATATGTTTACACGTATCCATAAACTAGTGCAAAAATATATACCTGAAAGCAGAAGTACACTAGAGTTTGCAGTGAGTAACCCCCAACACTTCCTCTCTACTATTCCAACCTTTGGGTCCATGATTGCTCAACAATTTCTTTAGCTTTGTATGTTAACTCTCTTTTCAGCCACCAGGTTCCAGATGCCATCAGGATGCCGGCCAGGCTTCCCTGAACTGAAGACCCCACCAATGTGTCCTGGAGCTCCGCTTCGCCAGAGACCCACCCTACTAGGGAAATAGAGAGGCAGACTGGGTGTATGGACTGACCTGTCAACGCCCATGTTCAGTGGGGAAGCAATTACAGAAGCCAGACCTTCTACCTTCTGCAACCCACAATGACCCTGGGTCCATGCTCCCAGAGGGATAGAGAATGGGAAAGCTATCAGGGGAGGGGGTGGGATATGGAGATTGGGTGGTAGGAATTGTGTGGAACTGTACCCCTCCTACCCTATGGTTTTGTTAATTAATCCTTTCTTAAATAAAAAATAAATTAAAAAAACAATAATAATGAAGAAATTTTTTTTCTTTTTTTAAAATATTTTTTTATTTTTTTATTATTTTTTTAAATATTTATTTATTCCCTTTTGTTGCCCTTGTTGTTCTATTGTTGTAGTTACTATTGTTGTTGTTGGATAGGACAGAGAGAAATGGAGAGAGGAGGGGAAGACAGAGAGGAGGAGAGAAAGATAGACACCTGCAGACCTGCTTCACTGCCTGTGAAGCGACTCCCCTGCAGGTGGGGAGCCGGGGGCTCGAACCGGGATCCTTATGCTGGTACTTGGGCTTTGCACCACCTGCGCTTAACCCGCTGAGCTACAGCCCGACTCCCAGAAATTAAATTTTTTAAAAAGAAATATAAACAACTCCCCCTGCCAAAACAAAAAGAATGCCTAAGGCCCAGAATCTGCAAAAGCAAAACCAATCTCAAGGGTGGCCCAGGAGATGGTGCAGTGGATAAAGCATTGGACTCTTAAGCATGAAGTCTCAAGTTCAATCCCCAGCAGCACATGTACCAGAGTGATGTCTGGTTCTTTCTCTGTCTCCTCTTATTTTTATCAATCAATCAATCAATCAATCAATAAAGTCTTAAAAAAATCTTAAGGCAACTGTTTATTTCTGGTAAGCATGTCCTCTGGGCCTTTTCACCTTGTTCTTGGAAGAAATAAACAACCCAGCACTGGGAACATCTTGGGGGCTGGGGGTGGCAATTCCCAGCACCACCACAAGCCAGAGCTGGCAGTGCTCTGGTGTTACTCTCTCTCTCTCTATCTAGGGGCCAGATGGTGATGCACCTGGTTGAGCGCACATGTTACAATGCGCAAGGACCCAGGTTTGAGACCCCAGTCCCCACCTACAAGGGGAAAGCTTCATAAGTGGTGAAGCAGGGCTGCAGGTGTCTCTCTGTCTCTCTTCCTTTCTATCTCCCTCTTCCCTCTCAATTTCTGGCTATCTCTATCCAATACACAAAAGTTTTTTTTTAAAAAAAAGGCCAAAAGCTGAGCACCCCCTTACTGCGGAGGGGAGCTGGAGACCCTGGTGGACATGGGAAGTGAAGGTCCAAATATTCCAGTCACCCCCACATGGCTTGGGGATTTTCTTATATTTGAAAGGACAGAGAGAAATTGAGAGGGGGAGAGGGAAAGAAACATCTGCAGCCCCCGCTTCACCACTCACAAAGCTTCCCCACTGCAGGTAGGGACCAGGGGCTTGAACCTGGGCCCTTGTGCATGATAACATATGCATTCAACCAGGTGTGCCACCGCCCAAGCATGCCTGGGGATTATAAAGGGAGCTAAAAGGGAGAAGAAAGCAGAACGCTCTGGGGAAAGAAGCCTGCTTTTTCAGACACTGTCACAGTACTACAGAAAACTTCCTTCCTCTGCACAAGGGGTTGAAACTCAGCATTTCGCTTTCTCGGCAGCATGGGACAGAGGAGACAATTCCGAGTTACTCCTTTCTCTACTGTCAGCGTGGTTCCAGCCCAGAAAGAGATAAATCACAGACTGTCAAAATACTGGGTTGTTGGAAAAGTCATGACACACTCTTTGCATAGAAAAGGGCATTGTGGTTTTTTCCCACAACCAGACAACTTGTTTGTATGGTTACTAGTTTGTTATTATGTGTGTGACCTGGGTGCGAACCCGGCTCCCACCGCATTAGAAGAAGCTGTGGTACTGTATTTTTTTAATTCCTTCCTGCCTTCCTTTCTCTTTCTTTCCTTCCCTCTTTCTCTTTTTTCTTTTTGGTGATGAATTCTTTCTTCTTTTATTGTTTTTCCTTTTCTTTCTTTCTTTTTTTTTTTTTTACCAGTCCACTGTTCAGCTCTGGCTTATGCTGGTGCGAGGGATTGAACCTGGGACTCTGGACCCTCAGGTGTGAGAGTCTGTTAGCATAACCATTATGCTATCTACCCTTTGCCCTTTTTCTTTCCTTCCTTCGTTATTTTTTTCTTCTTTTCTTTTTTTTCTTTTTGCCTCCAGGGTTATTGCTGGGGCTCAGTGCCTACACTACGAATCCACTGCTCCTGGAGGCTTTTGTTTTTTCCTTTTTTGTTGCCCTTGTTGTTGTTATTATTACTGTTGTAATTGCTGTCATTGTTGTTGTTGGATAGGACAGAGAGAAATTGAGAGAGGACGGGAAGACAGAGAGGAGGAGAGAAAGTCAGACAGCTGAAGATCTGCTTCACCACCTGTGAAGCGACTCCCCTGCAGGTGGGGAGCCGGGGGCTTGAACCAGGATCCTCATGCCAAT
Source organism: Erinaceus europaeus (assembly GCF_950295315.1). Taxonomy (NCBI): domain Eukaryota; kingdom Metazoa; phylum Chordata; class Mammalia; order Eulipotyphla; family Erinaceidae; genus Erinaceus; species Erinaceus europaeus. The sequence continues at coordinate 8,647,948 of NC_080174.1, forward strand.
CCTTGGGCTCTGCGCCACGTGTGCTTAACCCACTGTGCTACCACCCGGCCCCCCTTTCCTTTCTTTACATCTATCTATCTATCTATCTATCTAAAAAGTCAATCCAGAGTGGTGATAAGAGAAAGACAGAGAGGGAGAGAGGGAGAGAGGAAGAAAGGGGGGGAGAGAGAGAGAGAGAGAGGGAGAGAGAGAGAGAGGGAGAGAGAGTGAAACCTTGCTTCTCTGGTGCCAGGGAGAACGTCTCTCTTTGAAGATGAGTCCTGTTTATCCTCTTGTAGGATTCACAGTAAGTACGCTGGCTCCTCTGAGTCGGGCAAGGACCCTAGGGCCTAAGCCCCATGGGAACAGCCCTCTGATTACTGATTTATTCAGTGAGGCTATCCCATAATCCTCACTGCAGGCTGTCTGCTCCTCCCAGAAACAGCTGGCAAAGGAAGCAGAAGTGGCAGGAGACGTCCTGATCCCAGAGCAGCATAGTCTCTGCAGAGCCCAGAGACGCCAAGCACAGACTAATAGTCATCAAGGGAGGTGGCACCACTACCCCCCACCCCACCCAGCAACTGAGAGTGACCGCTGGGGCACCTGGACATCTGGCTCCCAGAGAAGAGGATTCTAGAAGCCCCACCCCAAGGTCCAAGAATGCAGGGAGTCAGGAGATAGCTCACCAGGTAGAGCACATGCCTCATTGTGCAGCTGGTCTCTGGTTCATGCCCTGACACCACATGAAGACACCATGGAGTGTGCTAGTGCCAGGGTGCCTCTCCCTCTCTCCTATAGATCTGAAGGGAAGAAAATGAAAGAACTGGCAAGGGGGAGGGGGTCGGGCGGTGGCGCAGTGGGTTAAGCGCACGTGGCGCAGAGCGCAGGGACCAGCGTAAGGATCCCCGTTCGAGCCCCGGCTCCCCACCTGCAGGGGAGTTGCTTCACAGACGGTGAAGCAGGTCTGCAGGTGTCTCTCTTTCTCTCCCTCTCTCTGTCTTCCCCTCCTCTATCTATTTCTCTCTGATCTATCCAACAACAACATCAATAATAACTACAACAATAAAACAACAAGGGCAACAAAAGGGAATAATTAAAAAAAAAAAAGAATTGGCAAGGGAGGCCAGTGGTGGCACAGCTGGCTGAGCACATGTTGTCATGTTCAAGGAACTGGGCGTCAAGCCCTCCCATCCTCACTTGTAGAGGGAAGCTTCTCGAGCAGCAAAGCAGGGCTGCAGGTGTCTTTCTTTCTCCCTCTCTATTCCTCCCCCATTTCCCTTTCAAATCTCTTTGTCCTAGTAAATAATATGAATAAATCCCCCCCCCAAAAAAAAACAAAATTAGCAAGGAAATGAGTGGTGGAATCATACGTAAATGTTGACGGAGATCTCACCCAGCACCATGAAAAAAAAAAAAAAAAAAGATGAAAACTCAAAGAGTGACCTCTCAGAAAGATTCTTAGAATCAGCAACTCTGAGAGGAACTGAGTTAAAATCTCAAGATGCTATCACTCACAGAGACCAAAGCAGGAAATCCTAACAAAGACATTTCTTTTCCCATGAAGAAGACATTTGTTTTCCCATGTTGGGTACAATAAAACTTTTCTCTCCCTCCTCCTCCTCCTCGTTTATTTATTTTCTTTTCCTTTTTAAACATTTTTCTTTTTATATATTTATATATTTTCCATTTTTGTTGACCTTGTTTTTTATTGTTGTTGTAGTTATTATTGTTCTTGTTATTGATGTCGTCATTGTTAGATAGGACAGAGAGAAATGGAGAGAGGAGGGGAAGACAGAGGGGGAGAGAAAGACAGACACCTGCAGACCTGCTTCACCGCCTGTGAAGCGACTCCCCTGCAGGTGGGGAGCCGGGGGCTGGAACCGGGATCCTTACGCCGGCCATGTGCGCTTAACCCGCTGCGCTACCATCCAACTCTCCATTTATTTATTTTCATATTTGAGAAATGAACCAAGAGAGTGAGAACACTGGAAATAGCTTCTGTGTGGCTCAGTCCTGGCTCAAAGGAGACTGACAGGCCCAGCACAGAAAATGATTTGTCAGCCCCACTTCTCACGCCTCACAAGTGACGGCACAGCACCCTTCCTTGGTGCTGGCCATGGTGCTCCCAGGTGATGTCAGGGCTGGAACCCAGGGTAAGGCAAGAGCTCTGCCAACTGAGCTATTTCCTGGCCCCGTGACACTGTTAGGGGGTGATAACCAGGGGAGCTGGAGCCTCAAGTCATAGTGACATGGTCACTTGGTGCTATCATATGTTTCTTTGTAAGAGTGGGGAAGAACTTAAAGGTAGCACGGACTTAAAGCCAGGATTAGGGAAGGAGAAGGAGGAGGACATTTGGATGTGGTAATGAGTGGGCGTGGCTTAGAGAGGAAGTGAAGGTGGGGTCTAAAAAGTGAATAAAAGTCAGCTGCCACTCCTCTCTCTACCTGTCCATGTGTTCACATACACACACTTGTTCTCTCTCTCTCTCTCTCTCTCTCTCTCTTTCATTCTTGCTCACTCACCACAGGTCCTTCACGTGGCGTGTGTCTCTCACTTTTCTTGAATAAAGCTTAACATTTCTGAAAACCATGTTTTTCTCCCCAATTCTTTCTTGATTTTGTGACAGATTTGTATAGCCATGGGGAGAGCCATGCTGGCCTCTCTTCCCCACCTCGCCCCCAATACAACCTGATCATACAAAAGAGGGAAGAATTCTTGACCAAGCTTTGAAGAAAAATAAAATAAAATAACAAGTTGTTGCACTTTCAGACAAACCCAAGCCAGCTGCCAGCTGGGGGTGGCGGAGAGAAGCACGGCCGTCTGTCTGTCTGAGCAGCAGGTGCTAGTTCTGGGTTCCACCACCTCTCCTCATCTTTCCGCTCTCTGCAAAAGCCCATGAGGGAAACAGTTCTGCAGTGGGAGGGGGTGATGTGAATGGGCAGGAAACGGGTGCCCCACCTCTCAGTGCCGTGAGTCCTCATTTCCTGATGAGAACCAGAAGGAGACCCAAAATAAAATTCAAGAACATTCCAGGGGGGTAGAGAGACGGGTCACGCCAAAGCAATTAGGAAGTGACGTTCATTTAATTCTGGCATTACTGACTTTGCAGATTTGTACCCCCAAAACTGAGTTCTGAGTGCAGTGAAGCTGGCCCTTTTATACAATTATAAACTTCCCCTTAGTAACTCACAGCAGGAAGCTTAAAGTTGTTATTGCTGTTATTGTTGTTGGTTTTGGGTTTGGTTTTTTTTGCCTCCGGGGTTATCGTTGGAATTCAGTACCTGCACTACAAATCCGCTGCTCCTGGAGCCCATTTTTCCCCATTTTGTCGCCCTTGTTGTTGTTGCCATTGCTGTTGTTGTTGAATAGAATAGAGAACAATCGATAGAGGAGAGAAAGACAGAGAAGGGGAGAGAAAGACAGACACCTGCAGACCTGCTTCACCGCCTGTGAAATGACCCAACCCCCTTAGGTAGAGAGCCAGGGGTTTGAACCGGGATCTTTATACGGGTCCTTGTGCTTAGCACCTTGTGCACTTAACCTGCTACACTACCGCCTGACCCCTAGTTTGTTTTTTTTATATATATATATATATATTTTTAACCTTTATTTGTTGGATAGAAATAGCCAGAAGTCAAGAGGGAAGGGGGTGATGGAGAGAGAGAGAGAGAGAGAGAGAGAGAGAGAGACACCTGCAGCCCTGCTTCACCACTCGCAAAGCCTTCCCCTGCAGGTGGGAACCGGGGGTTTGAACCTGGGTCCTTGCACACTGAAACATGTGCGCTCAACCAGGTGTGCCACCACCTGGCCCCTGTTTGTGTGTGTGTGTTTTTAAATGAAGAGAATATACTTTGTTTTGCTTATTAGTGGGGGTTTGCTAACAGACCCTTCTAACAAGTGGAACAGAGGATTCACTTTGACCAAAGTCAAGTTAATTACTTTTTTTTTTGTTGTTACTTCCCAGGCATCTTCTTCTTTTTTTTTCTCTGTACCATCTTTATTTTTATTTATTTATCAATAGTTAATTACTTTTTAGCCAGAGTCTCCTCTATGCTGAGGGGCTGTGTTCTTCTTACTCAGCTTGAGAAGTTAACCCTTAAGCTTCTCCCTTGAGACTTTAACCCTTGCTCGCCTCACCACGTGGCCAACAAATCCACTTCACTCTGAGAAGAGATTATGATACTGAAGAGGTAAAATATCCCCTTATGCACAACTTCCCAGCAAACACCAAGCTGACACTGAGATTCCTGCCACCGTAAGATGGGACAGCACTGCTCTCTCCGCGTCTAGAACATCGAGACAGACAGCAACCAGAGACATGATAAGACTTGTTCATTTTATTTTGTTTGTTTGTTTTGTTTCTACCAGAGCACCGCTCAGCTCTGCTTTATGGTGATGTGGAGGATTGAACCTGAGACTTTGAAACCTCAGGCAAGAGAATCCCTTTTGCATAACCATGATGCCATCTACCTCCAGTGCTACCTGCTTTATTGGGCTTCTCACACTCAGGAAATGTCTGAGTTGATTAATAATTAACCTGTAGACACCCTAGGAAGGTAAAAGCTATAAAAAAATCCTTTCCTAAGAAGACTTAAAAAAATTTTTTTTTAATCTAAGAAGTGACAAGCGCCTCTCCAGTGGACTAATATGGCACAGTGACATAAGACCCTGTGACTTCAGAGTCTTTGACACATCGTGGTTTTCTATCGATTTACAGTCAGATAGCAGCCTGTGGGCAACCAGACTCTTAACCTACTGGATTTATTCAACTTCCCTATTCAGTAGCTCAGAATTTCCCCCAGTGCAAGGCTACAAATGAAGAGCTCACAGAGAGAGCCATTGATGGAGGGCAGAATTGAAAAGCAGCATAGACACGACTCAGCTCAATTCCTTCACCCTCCAAGTCTTTTGTTTGAAACGCAGGGAAGCGTGCCTGCCCTCTGAAGCAAAGGTATAGACTCAGAGGAATCAAGGCAGCCTGGGAAAGGAGACAGCAGATTTAAACACAAAACCGTGACTTTTTTTTTTTTTTTTCCTCCTCCAGGGTTATTGCTGGGCTCGGTGCCTGCACCATGAATCCACCGCTCCTGGAGGCCATTTTTTCCCCCTTTTGTTGCCCTTGTTGTAGCTTCGTTGTGGTTATTATTATTGCCCTTGTTGAGGTAATTCGTTGTTGGATAGGACAGAGAGAAATGGAGAGAGGAGGGGAAGACAGAGAAGGGGAGAGAAAGACAGACACCTGCAGACCTGCTTCACCGCCTGTGAAGCGACTCCCCTGCAGGTGGGGAGCCGGGGGCTCGAACCGGGAGACTTTTTTTTTTAACTTGCCCCCAGCACCACCCACTACTGTCAGATGACAACAAGGTTGATGGCAATGCCTTGGACGGCAAACAGCCCTGAGTTCACGCACACAGAAAAGTTAGCACCTCGCTTGTTTTAAGAGACAGACTAAACTTTAGGCAAAGGTGATTTTGCGATAACTCTCAGTTCCCTTGTTTTCACTCAAGCTTTCCGCTCTGGAATGAGCTGCCTGAGACGGTTTCCATGAATGCTGTGTGCTGTGCGACGTCAGCCGGGCGGACGGCAGCATCAGGTGGTGAGTCAGAGTCCGAATTAAACCTGGCTATGGGCTATGGGCTACTCAGGAAGACAAAGACATAAATGACTTGGAGGTCAGTCCAGTCAAAAGCTGCAGCCTCCTTTAGCTGCTAGCACAAGATGCCACTGGCACGTACTTCTAACGGCAGGGTCACCTTCCAGTCCTCGGTTCAACTCTGACACCATCTTCCCAGACAATACTTTAATCCATCTGCATGTCAGCTGTCGGACTCGGGCAAAAATGACTAAAGTCACAGGCCCCTTGGAAAATACCTAAAACAGACTTCCTAGCTTCTTCCCACAGGAAGAAACCCTAGTTTCTCTCTGTCCTATGTAATAAAACGTTGAAAGGAAAAGAGAAAGAGAGAGCGAGAGGGAGATACCGAGACCAGGGGGGGAGGTCCTGTTGGATAGGTGGATCCATAGTGCCTGCACCAAACTCCACCAACCCTGGTGGCAGAAGGAAGAAAGAAAGAAAGAAAGAAAGAAAGAAAGAAAGAAAGAAAGAAAGAAAGAAAGAAAGAAAGGAAGAAAGAAAGAGGAGGGAGGGAGGAAGGAAGGAAGGAAAGGAAGGAAGGAAGGAAAAAAGGGAAAAAGAGAGAGAGAGGGATGGAGGGAAGCAGGAAGGAAGGGAAACAGACAGGGAAGGAGGAAGAAAGGGAGGGAAGGAGGGAGGGAGAGAGAAGGGAAGGAAGGGAGACAGAGGAAAGGAGGGGAGGGAGTAAAGAAGAGGGGAGAGAAGAGAAGAGAAGAGAAGAGAAGAGAAGAGAAGAGAAGAGAAGAGAAGAGAAGAGACAATCAGATGAACAGAGGGCACCAGCAAGTCGGTTACATGTCAGTTTGTTCTCCCGCAGAATTCCACACTACAGGATTACTCTGCACAGGGGGGCAGAAAGGTGATTCATTCCAGACATTTCTGCAGCTGAGGAGGTGGCCCAGTGGCCTTGAGCAGGAGGTCCTGAGTTTCATCCCCAGCAGAGACGACCCAAACTGCCCCTGAGGCTCCAGACAGACTATGACCCACATAGTCAACGACTGCCACCTCTCCAGATTCAAAGGAGGTCTCGAAACTTTACATCAGGCTCAACCTGACACTGTTGACTGGCTACGGAAGAAGGGCAAACGCTAGAAGAAGAACCTTGTGCCCAAGTGACACTGTCTTCTCTTGCTCTCTCCTCCTAAAAATAAATCCAGTTTGCAAAAAACACCCAGACATCATTTCCCCCATGTGGAGGGAACTACCAAAATGCCAGCTCTCTCTCTCTGCTAATGACCATGACCTTGTCCAGTGTCCTGTGTCCTTGTGCCTTGACTTACCCAGCTGTGAAAGTAAAACAATAATAACACAGCTCTGCCCCATCCAGGGACGTAAGAGGTAATTAATGCCTGTTAAGGTTCACCTTGAACTTTAGAGTCGAGACAGCCTGCTATTATTACGAATCCTTAACAAACACCTTCTCCTCAACACCCAAGACCCGACTCTATTTAAAGAGGGAACCCGGAGGGAACTCAATCTGCAGCCGGAGGGAGGCCTGCTCTGTGACTCGGCTGGGTTTTACTTCAAACACTTGAGAGGGAAGCAAACATTCTGAGAGTCTCTGAAACCGTGACTCTGATCATGCTATGAGTGGCTTTGTGAATGAGACGAGGGCAGGGACACTGCTATGCTGTGCTGTCTGCCCCTTCATTTGAGGGGCTGAGTGAGAAAGGAGAGAAACCTGTCCAAGCTCAAGGACAAGGTCTGGGTCAAGAATCCACATCTAGTCTCCCAAAACTGAACTAGGTTCGATGCCTTTGCACCTCCATAAGCCAGAACTGAACAGTGAGAGAAACTGAGTGGGGGAAGAGGAGATAGAGAGAGACAGAGGACAGAGAGACAGAGAGAGAGAGAGAGAGATGCCTGCAGACCTGCTTCACCACTCTTGACACATCCCTCCCCCCACAGGTGGGGAATGGGGGCTTGAACCAGGATCCTTTCACATGTCCTTGCACTTCGTACTATGTGTGCTTAACCAGGGGTGTCACCCCCAGCCCCCTGGCCATTTTCCTAACTGCAAAAAAGTATAAAGTCAACAAGCTTTGGAATAGTGGGACTAGGACATGTAATGGGGGAGAACTCTAAGTGCTGGAACTTCACAGTCTGCCCCTCACAACTGAGAACCCTGAAACTGGGGGGCTGTTTCCCTTTGCCTCTCTTCCATCACACACAGTACTTGCCGCATAAGCACAGATTCATTTCCTGAAGCTCTGGAATGGAGTAAGACAGAGAAAGCAAGGAGATCTGTTGTTTCCAATTTCCAGTGCTGCCTGCATACCCTGACTACTGGGCACATCATTCTAACCCAGTTCCAACTTCACAGCTCCTTCTCTGACTGACCCTGCTGCCCTTAGCTTATTTTTTTCTTGTGTTTTGTTTTATTTATTTATTTCAATAAGAAGGGAAGAGGGAGAGGGGGAGAGGGATGGAGAGGGAGGGAGAGAGAGGAAAAGGGAGAGAGAGGGGGGAGAGAGAGAGAGAGAGACTAACAGAGAAAGATCAAAGCACTGCTCATGCTCAGCTCTGGGGAGAGAGAGAGAGAGAGAGAGAGAGAGAGAGACACTAACAGAGAAAGACCAAAGCACTGCTCATGCTCAGCTCTGGCAAGAGAGAGAGAGAGAGACAGAGAGAGAGAGAGACACTAACAGAGAAAGACCAAAGCACTGCTCATGCTCAGCTCTGGAGAGAGAGAGAGAGAGAGAGAGAGAGAGAGAAAAAGAGAGAGAGAGAGAGGCACTAACATTGAAAGACCAAAGCACTGCTCATGCTCAGCTCTGGAGAGAGAGAGAGAGAGAGAGAGAGAGAGAGAGAAAAAGAGAGAGAGAGAGAGGCACTAACATTGAAAGACCAAAGCACTGCTCATGCTCAGCTCTGGCAAGAGAGAGAGAGAGAGACAGAGAGAGGCACTAACATTGAAAGACCAAAGCACTGCTCATGCTCAGCTCTGGTGAGAGAGAGACAGAGAGAGACAGAGAGAGAGAGAGACACTAACATTGAAAGACCAAAGCACTGCTCATGCTCAGCTCTGGAGAGAGAGAGAGAGAGAGAGAGAGAGAAAGAGAGAGAGAGAGAGACACTAACATTGAAAGACCAAAGCACTGCTCATGCTCAGCTCTGGCGAGAGAGAGAGAGAGACAGAGAGAGAGAGAGAGAGATACAGAGACAGAGACAGACACTAACAGAGAAAGACCAAAGCACTGCTCATGCGCAGCTCTCGCCTATGGTGGTGCAGGAGACTGAACTGGGACCTCAGAGTCTCAGGTATGAAAGCCTTCTGTATAACCACTGTGCTACCTCCCCACCCCTGCCCTCAGCTGACCGTTATTGCTGTTGCTGTTATAAATTATTGTAAACCAGCGCACTGTTCAACTTTGTTTTATAGTCGTGCTGGGGATTGAACCTGGGACCTTTTGTGCCCCAGGCATGAAAATCTTTTGGCATAACCTTTACGCTATCTCCTCCACCCCCAGCTTCTCAGCTTTTAATGAGACCAGTGATAACACTGGATTCACTAAGATTCAGCATAACCTTCCCATTTCAGGTGCAAACTGAAAAAAACTGTCTCCTCCAAATCTCATTTGCTCTTCCTTTCTCATCCTCCGTTTCTGGGGATTAGGCTATGGACATTGGGGGGTGGGGGGTGTCAGGGCATTATTCTATCTGTCACAATCATGCGTTTAGATAATGCAGAAAAATGGGAGTGGGTTAAACGCAGGTGGCACTAAGCGCAAGGACCGACTAAGGATCCCAGTTCGAGCCTCCGGCTCCCCACCTGCAGGGGAGTCGCTTCACAGGCGGTGAAGCAGGTCTGCAGGTGTCTGTCTTTCTCTCCCCCCCTGTCTTCCCCTCCTCTCTCCATTTCTCTCTGTCCTATCCAACAATGACATAATCAATAACAACAACAATAAAAAACAAGCAACAAAAAATGGAAAATAAATAAATAAATATAAGATAATGCAGAAAAATATCTGATTGTTCGCCCAGTGTGTCAGAGTCTGCAAATGAAAAAGAAGGTAGAAGCCAAGGGGAGTTCTTGAGTTCTTGAGATGGAAGTGAGTAGCCCAGGAGAGAAAGAAATCATTTATCTCTGGATTATTTAACAAGCACTCGTGTGGTCTTCACTGCAGGTCAGGCCCCATCCCACAAACAGCCCAGACTGTTTTACAGTTGCAAGAATGCAAACACAGCAGCGGACAGGTGGTTCAGAGGACAGAGTACGTTCCCTGCCTGCCTGAGACCCCAGGTTTGGACCCTGGCACTGCAGATGACAGTGGTGCTCTGGTCTTGGAGAAGACCAGCCTTCCTTTATCCCAGGCTCTGGGCATCATGTTCCCTGGACGCCATCATCCAAGTGAGCTCCATGAACATGAGATCTGTGTACACCATTGTTCAGAGCAGCACAGTCTGTCACAGCCAAAACCTGGAAGCAACCCAGGTACCCAACAACAGATGAGTGGCTGAGCAAGTTGTGTTGTCTATATGCAATGGAACACTACTCAGCTGTTAAAAATGATGAATTCACCTTCTTCTTTTTTTTTTTTTTTTTTTAATTTTGCCTCCAGGGTTATCGCTGGGGCTCGGTGCCTGCACTAGGAATCCACTGCTCCTGGAGGCCATTTCTTCCCATTTTGTTGTCCTTGTTGTTGCCCTTGTTGTCATTATTATGGTTGTCATTGCTGCTGTTGTCACTGTTGTCACAGGACAGAGAGAAATGGAGAAAGGAGGGGAGACAGAGGGGGGGAGAGAAAGACAGACACCTACAGACCTGCTTCACTGCTTGTGAAGCGACCCCCCTGCAGGTGGGGAGCCGGGGGCTCGAACAGGGATCCTTACACCAGTCCTTGTGCTTTGCACCATGTGCACTTAACCTGCTGCCTGACTCCCCGAATTCACCTTCTTCCCCTCATCTTGGATGGAGCTGGAAGAAATCATGTGAAATGAGGTCAGCCAGAAAGAGAAAGATGAATATAGGGTGATCTCCCTCATGGACAGAAGTTGAGAAATAAGAACAGAAATGGGAAACACAAAATAGAACTTGAAATGGGTTTGGTGTATTGCACCAAAATAAATGACTCTGGGCAGTGGGGGGGGGGGGGAATCTTTCAGGTCCCAGTGCAGGATGGTGGAGGGAGACCTAGGCTGGGGTGGGTGGGGGGGTGACAAGCATTTTGCAGAAAACTGAGCAACAACTACATTTACTGTAAACCACTGATTGCCACCAATAACGTTGTTTTAAAAATAAAATAAGAAGAAGTCATTAAGGGGGGGGGGGAATGGTGGGGAGGCAGCATAATGGCTATGCAAAGAGACTCTCATGCCTGAGGCTTCAAAGTCCCAGATTCAAACCCTCTGCACCACCACCAGCCAGAGCTGAGCAGCGCTCTGGTATTAGACACAGAGAGGACAAAAGTGAGCTCCACTTCTCACACCTCCTTGTCTCACCTCCAAGCTTAAGACAGGTGACTGCTACTTCCACACTCTGAACTGACTTTTTCAGGTTGAACGAGGGCAGGGGGAGGGCTGGAGAGAGAGGTAAAGACACAGCTGTCAGGCTCAAACGATGAGTCCCGCAGCACATAGCAAAGCCATTTGCGTATCCAAGTGAGACTGTCACTTCCTCAGAGGACGGAAGGACAGACAGCCTCCCCAACCCCTAAAGCCCCATTCTCCCAACAACAAGATACATTCATATGCTTCCTTGGAGATCTTGCAGCAGGACATGACTCAAGAGAACATGAAGAAACTCAGGGAAACGAAGAAGCAATGCAGAAAGTCATCCCACTGTCCCCACAGTGGGACATTCATGCCTGCAGGCTGTCACCAGCAAGGCCAGCAGTGACCCCTCACAGAGATCAGAGACTCCCCCCAGACCCCTATTCCTGAACTCTCACAAATACAAATGAACCTTTCTCCTCTAAAACTTTTTGTCTGCCTCTGCATTTCCTCTACAAAAAAATTTTAAAAGCCCTCTGTCTCCTTGTCTGTTCTCTGATGTTTTGGGGAGGTGAACAAATTTTCGACAAAAAGTTCGATACTTCTTTTGTTTTGATAAAAGTTTTTGATTAAAAAAAAATCTCATTTTCTCAGGAGCTGCGCAGTGGTGCAAGGATGTAGGTTCGAGCCCCCACTCCCCACCTGTTAGTGGGGGTGAAGATACTTCAGGAGTTGTGCAGCAGGTCTGCAGGCCTCTCTATTTCTCTCTCCCTATCTTTCTATCTCCCTACCACTCCACCTTCTCCCTTTTAAATTTTTGTATTAGCTTTATTTATTTATTTACTGGATAGAGAGTCAGAAATCAAGAGAGAGGGGAGAGAGGGAGAGGGAGAGAGACAGAGAGACACCTGCAACACTGCTTCACCACTCACAGAGCTTTCCCCTCTGCAGGTGGAGACCAGGAGCTTGATCCTGGGTCCTTGCGCACTGTAACGTGTGCGCTCAATCAGGTGTGCCACCACCCAGCCCCCTCAATTTCTCTCTGTCCTACCAAACAAAATAGAAATAAAGGGTGGACAATGGCTGCCAGGAGCAATAGACTCACACTGCGGGCACTAGGCCTCAGTAACTTTGGCAGCACTCACCCCACCCTCCTTTCCCTCTTCCAGAATCACTTTCCAAGTCAACCATCCCTGGGTGGCATTTGACACTGGGATGAGCCCTGACAGGATGCTGGGAGCACACTCCACCTTACTGGAGCTAAGATCTCAATCATCTGGTTGATTTTCTTTTCTTTTCTCTTCTTTTTTCTTTTTCCTCCAGGGTTATTGCTAGGGCTCAGTGTCTGCCCTACAAATCCACTGCTCCTGGTGGCCATTTTTTTTTTTTTTTTTAATTTTGGATAGGACAGAGAGAAATGGAGAGAGGAGGGGAAGGCAGAGAGGGGGAGAGAAAGATAGACACCTGCAGACCTGCTTCACCACTTGTGAATCCTCCCCCCACACACACACAGGTGGGGAACCGGGGGCTCAAACCAGGATCCTTGCACCAGTCCTTGCGCTTCATACTGTGTGTGCTTAACCCAGTGTGCTATCGCCTGGCCCCAATTTATTATTTTTTTTAAAAGATAGAGGCAGCACGCAATACCACGTGCAAGGATCTGGGTTCAAGCCTGAGCTCCCCACCAGCAGGGGGAGGCTTCACAAACAGTGAAGCAGGTATGCAGGTGTCTCTCTGTCTCTCTCCCTCCCTCCCCCTCTCCTCTGAATTACTCTCGATCCTAATAAAAATTAACTTAAAAAGGAGAAATGGCTGCCAGGAACTGCAGATTTCACATTGCAGGCAGTAACCCTGCAGGCAATAAAATAATTTTAAGAAATTAACTTGCAGCTGGGTCATTAATGAGGGGGAGGGGCACGGGTTAGGGGCTGGCCAGCTTCCTCCAGGAGCACACAGAGAAATGGCAGGCTTTCCCAATGAGCCTAAGCCTGATGGTTACTTGACTCTAGTATATAATCATCTGACCACAATATATGAAACAAATGGAAGCTCTGAAATTCTAATTTCCAGGGGGCCGGGCAGTGGCGCAGCAGACTAAGCACACATGGCACAAAGCACAAGGACCGGCATAAGGATCCCAGTTCCAGCCCCCGGCTCCCCACCTGCAGGGGAGTCACTTCACAACTGGTGAAACAGGTCTGCAGGTGTCTGTCTTTCTCTACTTCTCTATGTCTTCCCCTCCTCTTTGGATTTCTCTCTGTTTTCTCCAACAACAACAATGATGAACAACAACGGCAACAAAAAAAAGGAGGAAAAATGGCCTCCAGGAGCAGTGGGTTCACAGTGCAGGCACTGAGCCCCAGCAATAACCTTGGAAGCCAAAAAAAAAAAAAAAATTCTGCAAATGCTGGAGAGGGTGTGGGGTCAAAGGAATCCTCCTGCACTGCTGGTGGGAATGTCAATTGGTCCAACCTCTGTGGAGAACAGTCTGGAGAACTCTCAGAAGGCTAGAAATGGACCTACCCTATGACCCTGCAATTCCTCTTCTGGGAATATATCCTAAGGAACTCAACACCTCCATCCAAAAAAATCTGTGTACACATATGTTCTTGGCAGCACAATTTGTAATAGCCAAAACCTGGAAGCAACCCAGGTGTCCAACAACAGATGAGTGGCTGAGCAAGTTGTGGTCTATATACACAATGGAATACTACTCAGCTGTAAAAAATGGTGACTTCACCGTTTTCAGCCGATCTTGGATGGACCTTGAAAAAATCATGTTGAGTGAAATAAGTCAGAAACAGAAGAATGAATATGGGATGATCTCACTCTCAGGCAGAAGTTGAAAAACAAGATCAGAAAAGAAAACACAAGTAGAACCTGAAATAGAATTGGCGTATTGCACCAAAGTAAAAGACTCTGGGGTGGGTGGGTGGGGAGAATACAGGTCCATGAAGGATGATGAATGACATAATGGGGGTTGTATTGTTAAATGGGAAACTGGGGAATGTTATGCATGTACAAACTATTGTATTTACTGTTGAATGTAAAACATTAATTCCCCAATAAAGAAATAAATTTAAAAAAAATCTGATTTCCAAGCAACCATCTTCTGCAAAAATGCCCATCAGATAAAAGAAACCACAACAGCTAAAGAACAGAAGCAGCCAAGATGCCCATCCACAGATGACTGGCTAAAGGAGTTGTGTGAGGAGAGCCAGCGGTGGCGCACCCAATAAAGCACACTTATCACCAAGTGCAAGGATCTGGGTTTCAGCCCCCACTCCCTACCTGCGGACGGGGACACACACACACACTTCATAGGCGGTGAAGCAGTTCTGCGAGCGTCTAACTCTCTCTCCTCACTATCTCCCAGTCCTCTCTCAATTTCCCTCTGTCATATCTAGTAAACATTAGAAAGGAAGAAGAGGCCACCGGAAGCGGTGGATTCGTAGTGCTAACACAGAGCCCAGCAATAACCCTGATGGCAATTAAAAATAAAATAAAAAGAAGTTATGGGATATACATTCTATGGAGTACTACTCTGCCATAAAAAAGATGATATTGTGTCCTCTGGGACAAAACGGATAGAACGGAAGGAGATTATGTTGAGTGAAATAAGTAAAGAGATGAAAGACTGGGAGTCGGGCTGTAGCGCAGTGGGCTAAGCGCAGGTGGCACAAAGCACAAGGACCGGCATAAGGATCCCGGTTCGAACCCCGGCTCCCCACCTGCAGGGGAGTCGCTTCACAGGCGGTGAGGCAGGTCTGCAGGTGTCTGTCTTTCTCTCTCCCTCTCTGTCTTCCCCTCCTCTCTCCATTTCTCTCTGTCCTATCCAACAACGACAACAACAATAACAACTACAACAATAAAACAACAAGGGCAACAAAAGGGAATAAATAAATAAATAAATAAATAAATAAATAAATAAATAAATAAATAAAAGGAGATGAAAGACAACCACCAGATGGTTTCTCTCATATGTGGAGTCTAGAGGTCTGACACACACGAACTCGCAAAGAAAACAGAAGCAAGCAGACTGTTTCTAAGACTTGTAAGAAGTCTGGTGGCTTTCTTTAGAGGGTGGAAACACAGAGCTTTGGAGGTAGGTGTATTTGGGAACTAGACACTGTAATTTCACAATCTTGTATTATTAATCTATTACAACCACTACTAATCATAAATGAAAAATAAATGAGAAGTAGTGGAAGAAAGAGAAAAGAGAGGAAGAGAGAAAGGAAGAAAAGAAAAGAGAACAGACAGAAAAGAGAAAGGAGCCAGCACACCATACTGTATGTGTCTAAAGCTTCATGGGGTTTCAACACTCGTGACTTAGGCTGAATGTTTGCAGTAGCCGGGCTGGGGAGACGGTATAATGGCTCTGTAAAAAGACTTTCATGCCTGAGGCTCTGAGCTCCCAGGTTCAATCCCCAGAACCACCACAAGTGGGAGCTGAGCACTGCTCTCTGTCTCTGAGCTGGTGTGTTTCTGTCTCTCTGTCTGTCTGTCTCTCTCTCTCTCTCTCTCATAAAAATAAAGAAAATTGAAGAAAAAAGAAATCTTGCAACTTACAAATAAAGAATAAAAGAAGTAAAAGGCAAAGCAGATCAGAGATTGCCAAGAGACACATACCCAGGCAACCCGTTATCAGTTCATCACAGAACCCAGCAACATTTTCTGCCTTCAGTTAGAACAAAGATCTGCTTAGGCATTTTGGGTGAGTGTTCCACTACCTCTTCATCAAAACCCAAAAATAACAGGAAACCTTAGTGGGCCCATTTTTAAAGAGTCTCTCTCTCTCTCTCTCTCTTTTCAATCAGTACTTTGTGTAACTGACTACTGCCTATTTCCAGGCAAGTGTCCCGGGAACTCAACGGCATGGCATTCTGATCAAACGCATGGCTGGCATCTGTGTTCCTCCCGCAGTAACTTGAAGAAACAGTCTTTGTAACAGCTTAAAGCCGTCGATGTTGCCCAGAGCACAGCGAACGCACTAAAAATACAAGCAGTTACCAGGAGGGGGGAGGAAGGAACGAGGCCTCACCGTTGGTGCTGTTCTTTTTCAAGTTGTCCAGGAATTCCTCCAGGAGCTGGGACTGGTTAGGAGGGGGCAGCAGATTCCTCTGGCCGCTGGAGAACAGGGAGCTGTCCGACCAGGAAGAGCACAGGGTCCCTTTCGTGTCCGGGGGCCGGGCCAGTAGCGTGAGACACACGCTCTTCTCGGAGAACAGGGCCTCCATCTGCTTTAGGTCCAGGCTGGACACAGCTTCCCCATTTAAGGTCATGATTTCGTTGCCCTTCCTTAACCCTGGGGAGGAAGAGGAAGGGGAAGGAGTGAGGTGAGAGAGATTGCACACAGCGGGGGCGTGAGAGGGGAAGGGAGAGTTAAGCACACTAAGGGGACGCTCTGTGGTCAGCTTCAGAGGAGAGCACTCAGCTGTTAGATAACAGGACACAGCTCAGCTCTTGGAGGCTGAGGGAGAGAACAAGAGATGGGGGGAGGCGCAAGGGGGCATGGAAGAGCCACCCAAGGGATTCCTGAGGGGAATTGCCCTGGGAAGTCACCCCACTCTGTCTTGCCAGCTGGCTCTCACATTCTCTCTGTCCATCTGCTTGTGCATATATAGTCTTTGGGCTATCTTAAAGTGTCTCTCTCCTTAAAACACAGGCAAATCCTGCCCCACTTCATGTGTGTGTGTGTGTGTGGGGGGTCCCCAATTTAACTACAAAATTCACTTTAATCTTCTGGGGAAAACTGTTTTCTTTTTTCTTTCTTCTTCTTCCTTCTTCCTTCTTTCTTCTTTCTTCTTTCTTCTCCTTCTCCTTCTCCTTCTCCTTCTCCTTCTCCTTCTCCTTCTTCTCCTTCTCCTTCTTCTTCTTTTACTATATTTATTGGATAGAGCCAGCCAGAAGAGGGAAGGGGGTGATAGAGAGGGAGAGAGACAGAGAGACACCTGCAGCTCTGCTTCACCAGTCATGAAGCTTTTCCCCTGCAGGTGGGGACCAGGGGCTCGAACATGGGTCCTTGGCGCATTGTTAATACATGAGCTCAGCCAGGTGCGCCACCACCCAGCCTCTGGAAAACTGTTTTCTGATGAGAGAAGAATATAAGAACACGTGACAGTGTGTTGATATGTACTAATAAGGCACAGGGAGATAGCGCAGTGCTAGGGCACAGGGCTTGCACAGGCAGGCTCCATGTTCAAGCCCTGGCACCAGCAATAGCCAGAGCTGAGTGGTGCTCTGATCACAGCATAAACAATGGGAGCCCGCGGGCTTGCTCACCTGCACAGAGCACTGCTTTGCCATGTGTGAGACACCGGTTCAAACCCTGCCCACACTGCATG
Organism: Erinaceus europaeus; assembly: GCF_950295315.1. Lineage (NCBI taxonomy): Eukaryota > Metazoa > Chordata > Mammalia > Eulipotyphla > Erinaceidae > Erinaceus > Erinaceus europaeus. The sequence goes on from NC_080174.1 coordinate 8,665,343, forward strand.
GAAGGAAGCTTCAGTGTTTTTTCCTCCCTCCCTCCCTTTCCTTCTCTCTTTCTTTCCTTCTCTCTTTCTTTCCTTCTCTCTTTTTAACTTACTTATAAAATAAAAATGTCAACAAGACCATAGGATAAGAGGGGTACAACTCCACACAATTCCCACCACCAGAACTCTGTGTCCCTTCCCCTCCCGATAGCTTTCCCACTCTCTAGCCCTCTGGGAGCATGGACTCAAGGTCATCATGGGATGCAGAAGGTAGGAGGTCTGGTTTCTGTAATTGCTTCTCCACTGAACATGGGTTTGTTTTTTTTTTTCTCTCTCTCTCTCTCTTTTAATTTTCTTTGATAGAACAGAGAGAAATTGAGAGGGAAGGGAGACAGAGGGGGAAGAGAAAGACAGAATGACACCTGTAACACTGCTTCACAACTTATGAAGCTTCCCCACCTGCAGGTGGGGACTGGGGGCTTGAACTCAGGTCCTTCCCCATGGTAAGTAATATTTAACCAGCTGTGCCACTGCCCGGCAGTTCTCTTTCTCCCTCTCTCATTCCTTTCCTTCCTTGCTTCCTTCTTTCTTTCCTCTCACCCTCTCTCCCTTTGTTTTGTTCACTGGAGCCCTGCTCAGCTCTGATTTATGTTGATGCTGAAGACTGAACCTAGGAGTCTACTTAGATGACCATTATGCTGTCTCCCCAGCCTGCTCAGTCTGTTCTCCTCTCTTTCTTTCTCTCTCCCTCTCCCTCTCTTCCTCCCTCCCTCCCTCCCTCTATTGAAACAAACAAACAAAGACACAGCAGGAAAGAATGTATAATACAAGGACCAGGCAGATAGCTAAGTGGCAGTATACAGGGTTTACATGCCAAAGGTCCCAGGTTTGATACCTGATGTAACCAACAACTAGAGTTAAGCAATGATCTGGTCAAAATGAAATTAAAGCCCCAGAGAGGTGGCTCACCAGGTACGACGCCTGCCTGCCCCGTGCCTGGCCTGCGGTCAAGCCCCAGCACCCTGTGAGAGACGCTTTAGCACCAGGCAAAGCTCCACTGTCGTGGTCTAGCTAGTGGGGAAGCACCCTGGCAGCCAGAGAGGCAGCATCATGGCAGTGCACAAGACTTCACATACCCGAGGCCCCAGAGTTCCCAGTTTCAACACCCTGCACCGTCACAGGTTGGAAATAAATCCTGCTCTAGTCTGCCTTTCTCTCCTGAAAATGCATTTTTATTTAATCCCTAAAATAAAAAAAAATTAAAATTAAAAAAAAGAAAGAAGAAAGAGAAAGGAAGCAAGTGGAAGGCTTGGGGACAGAGAAGTCATGTATATGAAAAGCCCCAGCTCTACAGAAGGAGACAGGGAGACAGAGAGAGAGGGAGAGAGGGGCAGTCCCCGTCAGACCCTGCCCCGCCCGTCCTGCACACACCTTCCCCGAAGGCCGAGCCGTCCGGGAGGACGTCACTGACGAAGATGCGGTACAGGTGCTGACGTTGGTCCATAAGCGCCATCACTGCAAACCCTGCAGGTGGAGACACAAGGGGGCCCAGTCTGGACTCAACGGCCCGCACACCCCGGGCAGCACTTTGCAACGAGGGGTCTGCCGACTTGACATGATGTCTGCTTTACACTTTGCCCAGTCCCTGGAGGGCTCTGTTCCCACTGCAGTTGCCTGTGAGACCCTCAGACACGGACAAACATGGATGGGGGTCGTTGGCAAAAGCCCCCGGGATGCAAAAGCCTCCGCTCCTCAGAGGGGAGGAGGAGAGCTGACTCCGGACTGTATGTGAGGCCTCCAGGGCCTGCTGACACGGCACAACCTAGCCGCCGAACCAGACAGACAGCCGCCTCCCGCTTCCTGGACCCTAAAGCTGTTCACGCCACTGACTGTCCTGTTTCCTACCACATCCACTCCATTGGAAGCTGGAATTTGTTTTAACTGGGGGAAGGGAGGCATTAACGGTTTACAGCCAACAGTAAATACAGTTGTTGTTGGTCCATGTGTAAAATTTCTCAAAGCTTTTTTTTTTTTTTTTTTCCCAAAACACTCTCGCCACCCCAGCCTGGGTCCTCCTCTACCATCATAAACCAGGACCTGAAAGCCCCACCCCCACTCCTAAAATCCTTTTTTTATTTTTAATTTTTATTTATTTATTATTGGATAGAGACAGAGAGAAATCGAGAGGGGGAGAGGAGAGAGGGAGAGAGACAGAGAGACACCTGCCGCCCTGCTTCACCACTGGTGAAGCTTTCCCCATGCAGGTGGGGACCAGGGGCTTGAACCTGTGTCCTTGCGCACTGTGATATGCATGTTTAACCAGGTACACCACAGACTGGCCTCTCTAAAATCCTTTAGTTTGGTGTAATCCACCAAACCCAGTCCAAGTTCTACTTGCTAGTTCCCCATCTGTTTCTTATTTTTCAACTTTTGTCCATTAGTGAAAACATCACATATTCATCTTTCTCTTTTTGGCTTATCTCACTTAATATGATTCCTTCAAGCTCCATCCAAGATGAAGTGAAGAAGGTGAGTTCCTCCTTCTTAACAGCTGCATAGTATTCCATTGTGTATACAGACCACAACTTGCTCAGCCACTCATCTGTGATTGGACACCTGGGTTGCTTTCATGTTTTGACTATTAGAAGTTGTGCTGCTATGAACATAGGTCGACACTGATCTTTTTGGAGAGATGTGTTAGATTCCTTAGGCTCTATCCTCAGGAGAGGAATTGTCAGGTCATAGGGAAGGTCCATTTCTAGCCTTCTGAGAGTTCTCCAGACTGCTCTCCACAGGGGTTGGACCCACTGACATTCCCACCAGCAGTGCAGGAGGGTCCTGTCCTTTTTATTGTGCCTGTCAGTGTCCCAGTCAGAAAGGGCTGGTGTCCTGGCCCTGAAGAGATCACTCTATAGTCCAGCCCTTCAGGTTACAGTTGGCTGGAGATGCCCTCAGGCCTTTCTTAGAGCAGACAGTCAATGTGTTCAGGGTCCTGTGTTCAGGTTCAGTGCTACACACTTCTCCACTGACTCCAGTTGTGTTTCTAGAAGCTTCTTTGCACCTCACTTCACTTCCCTGGAGAAGCTGTGACAGCATGTCTTTTGGAAGCTCTGGGGAGTGAGGAGCATGGCACAGGGCAAGGAGGAGGGATACTGAGTCTGTGGGTCAAGAGGTGGCTCACCAAGTGGAGGATACACTTCACCACACGTGAGGGCCTGGGTTCGAGTCCCGGGCCCCTTAGGAACACTTGCAAGTGGGGAAGTTTCATGAGCGGTGGAGCAGTGCTGTGGTGTCTCACCTGCTCCACTGTCCCCCCTGCTCCCTCTCGCTCACCCTCGCCTAGGCCTGAAAAAAGAAAGAGTCCCATGGGAACAAGAGGGTAGCAACAGCCCGGAATCTGATGATAATGCTAGTGGCAAAATGATAACAATAATAATACAAGATAAACTTATAAAAAGAAATACTAGTGGATCAATGTGTATCTGAACATATAAATATATGACTTATCTATGACCCAGTAGATGAATACATACAATATAACTTGCAATTATTTCGCTCTTGTTACAATGTTTAAATTCAATTATGCAATATGAGTAAAAAATATATAGTCTGAAGAAATAAAATCTAAGTCTATTCACTAAAAAAGAATAATAATAAGGAAGGAAGAAAGAAAGAAAGACTAAGTCCACAGGCTTCTGTAAAAATTAAGACAGCACACATGTGTTTAGATCTGTCTCAGGCATCTGGCCAATATTAAAAGGTAATGAAAGGGGCCAGGTGGTGGTGCACCTGGTTAAGGGCACACACGGCAGTGCACAAGGACACAGGTTCAAGCCTCTGGTCCCCACCTGCAGGGGGAAAGCTTTGTGAGTGGTGAAGCAGGGCTGCAGGAGTCTCTCTGTCTTCCTCCCTCTCTCTCTCTCCCTCCCCTCTCAATTTCTCCCTGTCCCACAATATATATATATAGTAATGAAGGGGGGTGTGTGGTGGTGTACCTGGTTATTAAGCGCATACACTATGGTGCACAAGGACCTGGGTTCAAACCCCCCGTCCTCACCTGCCGGGGGGGGGGAGCTTAACAAGCAGTGAAGTAGGGCTGCAGGCCCCTCTCTCTCTCTCCCTCTCTGCCCCTCCCTCCCCCTCTCCATTTATCTCTGTCCTATCAATAAAACAGAAACAAGGAAAAATAAAATAGTCACCAGGACAGATGGATTCATAGCACTGGCTCACCAAGCCCCAGTGAGAACCCTAGTGGCAATAAAGTTTAAAGAAAAATGGAAAAACTATCAAAAAGTGGAAGCAACCCAGTCCCCCAGGGTTAGATGCATAAAGAAATAAAACGGGCTCTGTGTCCCCCCAAAAGAAATATTACTCACCCATGAAAAAAGAAGGAATGTCTGTAGCCAGTGAAGGAGTGCAGTGGTAGCATGGAGGACTTGCATGTGAGAATCAGATTCAAACCCCAGGGGCACCAACAGCCAAAACTGTCACGAACCACTGACTAGAAGGTGCTTGCGCCACAGTACATTCACCATGACTTCAGCACCCTGATTACTGTCTCCAGCTTCTCTCTTGCCTCAGCATTTTTTTTTTTTTTGCAGAGCCAGGGCTTCACCTCTGAGCAATTTCACTATTCTTGAATCTCTTAGATGGAGGTAGAGAGAGAGAGAGAGGGAGGGAGAGAGAGAGAGAGAGAGAGGGAGAGAGAGAGAGGGAGGGAGAGAGAGAGAGAGGGAGGGAGAGAGAGAGAGAGGGAGGGAGGGAGGGAGAGAGGGAGGGAGGGGGAGAGAGAGAGAGGGAGGGAGAGATGGAGGGAGAGAGAGAGGGAGGGAGAGAGAGGGAGAGAGAGAGAGAGGGAGGGAGAGAGGGAGGGAGAGAGAGAGGGAGGGAGAGAGGGAGAGAGAGAGGGAGGGAGGGAGAGAGAGGGAGGGAGGGAGGGAGAGAGAGAGAGGGAGAGAGAGAGAGAGGGAGAGAGAGAGGGAGGGAGAGAGAGGGAGAGAGAGAGGGAGGGAGGGAGAGAGAGAGAGAGAGGGAGGGAGGGAGGGAGAGAGAGAGAGGGAGGGAGGGAGAGAGAGAGAGAGAGAGAGGGAGGGAGGGAGGGAGGGAGGGAGGGAGGGAGGGAGAGAGAGAGAGAATGAATACCCACAAGATGGAAGCTTCCCCCAGTGCTGTAGGACAGCTTCTGCGTGGTGTCAGGGCGTGAACCTGGATGCACACATGGCAAAGTATGGCCCCCTACCTACTGAGCTAGCCCCTCACCCTCTCAGGACAGGAGGAAGCTAAAACAGAGTTCTGAAGCACTGAGTTTCTGGGAGGAAGAAGATGACCTCAGAAGAAGATGGCAAAGGTCCTGGAGCAGAGACCAGAGGATGCCCTCTGGTGAAAACGTTCCTGGGCGCTTACCAAAGTCGGCCATGTCCCCAGTTTTGGTGAGCTGCACGTCATAAACCCTGAGTGGGAAGACTTCGATCTCGTCGTAAACCTGAGGACGGGAAGAAGCTCGAACACGTCAGAGGCTCTGGGGTCATGGCCTCTTGAGAAGATTAGAAATATATATACATATTTATCCCCCGGCTCCCCACCTGCAGGGGGGTCGCTTCACAGGCGGGGAAGCAGGTCTGCAGGTGTCTATCTTTCTCTCCCTCTCTCTGTCTTCCCCTCCTCTCTCCGTTTCTCTCTGTCCTATCCAACAATGACAACAACAATAATAACTACAACAATAAAACAACAAGGGCAACAAAAGGGAATAAGTAAATATTTTTAAAACAAATATATATATTTAGGATAGAGGCAGAGAAACTGAGAGGAGAGAGAGAGAGAGAGAGACAGAGAAAGTGACAGAAACACCTTCCCTGCTCGTGAAGCTTCATCGCTGCAAGTAGGGACCAGGGGCTCGAACCCAGTTCCTTACACACTATAATCTGTGTGCTTAAAAGCAAATATGTCACCCAGCCCTTCTTCTCCGTCTCCTCTTCTCTCTCTCTCTCTCCTTCCTTCCTTCCTTCCTTCCTTCCTTCCTTCCTTTTTCCTCTTTCCTCTTCCTTTTATTTATTTATATTTCTTTGTAGAGTGAGATCAAGGGGCCAGGCGTTGGCGTGCCTGGTTAAGTGCTGACATTATAGTGTGCAAGGAACCAGGTTCAAGCCCCTGGTCTCCACCTGCAGGGGGAAAGTTTTATGAGTGGTGAAGCAAGGCTGCAGGTATTTCTCTCTTTCTTTCTCTCCCTCTTTTTTGCCCTCTCCCCTTTCAATTTCTTTTTGTCTCTATCCAATAATGAAGAAATAAACATATATATATATATATATATATATATATATATATATATATTTCAAAGAACCATTTAAAAAATAGAGTGAGAACAAGAATGAAGAAGAGACAGAAATGAGAAGAGAGAGAAGCTTCTGCCCTGCAGGTTGGGAGTATGGACTTGAACCCGGGTCCCTGCACATGGTGACATGTGCGTTCTAACTGGGTTCACATTCATCCAGTCCCAGGGAAGGAATTTTGACCATTTCCCAGCCGGAAGCCTGAAAGAGGGAAAGACACCACAGCGTTGGAGCTTCCTCTGGTGCTGTGGGGCTGGCGCACACCCACCTGGTCCTGCATGGACGCGTCGGGCGCGGGGACACAGCACTCCACAGCATCACCCACCAACCTCCGGAGCTGCAGGCCGTGCAGGCTGGGTTCCAGCTGCCTCAGCTAAGGAGGAGAAGGCAGTCAGTCAGTCCAGGCACTTTCCGCAATGCCAGGGGATGACCCCAAGGCCTCGCATCGGAAGAGACAAGAGACAGCGGAGTGGCCTTCCCGCTACAACTTTTTGCTCCGCATGCCTGAGGGAGGGCGGAGAGAGGGGACTCACCACAGCAGGGCTCCTCCAGCCACACTGGCTCCCTGGTGGTGCTGAGACTCAAACCCAAGTCTCATCCACCTTAGGGAATGTTCTGCCTGGTGGCTAGCTCCCAGCCCCCACCTTGCCTCCGCCAGTTAATCTAGTTTCTTTCTTTCTTTCTTTAATTTTATTTATTTATTTTTAGTTTCTTCTTAACCAGAGCACTCCCTCCCTCCCTCCCTTCCTTCCTCCCTCCCTGCAACCCTCCTTCCGTGATTTATTTTAGATAGTGACCGAGAGAAATATAGAGGGAAGGGGTGAGACAGGGAGCGAGAAGGGAGCCAGGCGGTGGCGCACCTGGTGGAGCACACATGTTACAGTGCTCAAGGACTGAGGTGCAAAATAAAAATAAAGGGCCAGGGAGTCGGGCAGTAGCACAGCAGGTTAAGCGCACATGGCACAAAGTGCAAGAAATGGTGGAAGGATCCCGGTTCGAGCCCCCGGCTCCCCACCTGCAGGGGAGTCGCTTCACAGGCGGTGAAGCAGGTCTGCAGGTGTCTGTCTTTCTCTCCCCCTCTCTGTCTTCCCCTCCTCTCTCCATTTCTCTCTGTCATATCTAACATCAACAGAATCAATAACAACAACAACAATAACTACAACAATAAAACAAGGGCAACAAAAGGGAATAAATAAATAAATAAATAAATAAATATTTTTAAAAAAATAAAGGGACCAGGCGGTAACGCACCTGCTTAAACGCACACCTTACAGTGCACAAGGACCCAGGTTCCAGTCCCCGATCCCCACCTGCAGGGGGAAGCCTGACTAGTGGTGAAGCAGGGCTACAGGTGTCTCTGTCTCTCTCCCTCTCTATCTTCCCCTTCCCTCTCGATTGATTTCTGGCTGTCTCTATCCAATAAATAAAAATAAATTTTAAAAAAAAGAGGGGGGAGAGAGCGAGAAAGAGGAAAAAGAGAGACCTGCCACCGATTTCTCTCTATCTCCGAATAAAAGCTTGGCCAGGAAGCTCTGCCTACATGAGACCACAGCACTGCAATAAAGTTCTTAGTATTTCCTGGGGCTGGGTGGGGGCACGCCCACTTGAGCACACACATTACCATGTGCAAGGCATGGGTTCGAGCCCCTGCTCCCCACCTGTAGGGGGGAAGCTTCAGGAGAAGTGGTGAAGCAGGCCTGCCAGTTTTTCTCTCTCTCTCTCCCTCTCTCTCCCTCCTCCCCTTCTCAATTTCCCTCTGTCCCACCAAATAAAGCAGAAAAGAAAAGGAAGTGGGGGGAGAGGAAGGCTGGGTGGTGGCACACCTGGCTGAGCTCACATGACAATGCATAAGGACCCTAGTCCCCACCTATGGAGGGGCAATTCATGAGTGATGAAGCAGGGCTACAGGTGTCTCTCTCTCTCTCTCCTCTCTATCATCCCTTTCTCTCTAGACTTCTGGATGTCTCTATCCAATAAATAAATAAAGGTTAAGAAAAGAGAGAGAAAGGAAAAAATAGCCACCAGAAGCAGTGGATTCCTAGTGCTAGCACCAAGTCTCAGAAATAGCCCTGGTGGCAATAAAATATTTTAAGGGGGGGGGGTGGTAGCGCAGTGGGTTAAGCGCACGTGGCACTAGGCACAAGGACCGGCTCAAGGATACCAGTTCCCCACCTGCAGGTGAAGCAGGCCTGCTGGTGTCTGTCTTTCTCTCCTCCTCTCTGTCTTCCCCTCCTCTCTGGATTTCTCTCTGTTCTATCCAATAACAATGACAACAATAACAACAGTGTTAACAACAACAACAACGATGAACAAAAAGGGCAACAAAAATAGGAGGGGAAAATAGCCTCCACGAGCAGTGAATTTGTAGTGCAGGCACAGCCTCAGTGATAACTCTAGAGGCAAAAAAAAAAAAAAAAAAAAAAAAAATCCCAGATTAGGGAGCTACTCTCTTCCCTGATCCAGTTTTCTGGTCCTTTTCCAGCCATGACATCATCTCCCCAGACAATAACTTGGATCCACCTGCATATCAGATTTCAGGCTCAGGGGAAAAAAAAAAAAACTAGTATAGCCACAGGCCTTTTGGAATATAACTAAAATATGCCTACTAACTATCTAAAAAATGGAGGACCCCTCAACTTTTCATCTGCATTATTCCAGCCTTTATGTTCATGATTGCTCAACAATTTGTTTGGCTTTGTATGTTAACTCTCTTTTCAGCCACCAGGTTCCAGATGCCAGCATGATGCTGACCAAACTTCCCTGGACAGACGACCCCACTAATGTGTCCTGGAGCTCTGCTTCTCCAGAGACCCACCCCACTAGGGAAAGAGAGAGGCAGGCTGGGAGTATGGACCGTCCAGTCAACGCCCATGTTCAGCAGGAAGCAATTACAGAAGCCCGACCTTCCACCTTCTGCAACCCACAATGACCCTGGGTCCATGCTCCCAGAGGGTTAAAGAATAGGAAAGCTACCAAGGGAGGGGATGGGATATGGAGTTCTGGTGGTGGGAACTGTGTGGAGTTATACCCCCTCTTATCCTATGGTTTTGTCAATGTTTCCTTTTTATAAGTAAATAAATTTTTAAAAATTATATATATGTATATATATTTAAAAAATCCCTAATTGTTCTAGATAAAGAATTTCATGCAATAGCCTAGATCTTTCGTGAAGGCAAGGAGTCAAGACCTATCACGTTACCCCCCCTCCTCCTATTCCTGAAGGCCGAAGACACATTGATCAGTGACTATATGCCGCCATGTCCCCCTGCAGAGTCCCCTCGGTGGAGGCACTCTGCCTCCCCCTCTACTCCACTCCAGAAGGTGGTCTCCTCGGCCGCAGCCGCTACCTTGCAGGCCAAGGCCAGGACATCCTCCACCTTGTGCTCGGGCTTGATCACTAAGCTGAGGCCTTGATTATCCGCAAAGTGGACGTATGTCTGCGTTTCCCCAGGGCTGTCTCGGGGAACCCCGTCGACCGTCGAACCGAACACCTGTAGAAGCTCGTCCACCTGGCATACATGGCAAAACAGAAACAAAAACCGAAGACGCAGATGATTTGATGAGCAAGAGAGGAAGGGTTGACGGCATATTTCATTTGAGCTGGGTCCCATGTGCTGGGAAGGGCTGTCATGGGGCCCAGTCTCTGGCTTCCCACAGTCGGGGGGGTGGGGTGGTGGGTGCGTGTGTCTGGGGGGTGGGGGGTGGTAAACTAGCTCTTGGCTTCCTACTTTGTGCTGCTCACAGGAGATTGAAATTCAGGGCTGTGAAGCAGACGGTGATTTCTTTCTTTTTAAACTTTCTAATTCTTACTAGATAGGACAGTGAAAACTGAGAGAGGAGGGGGAGACAAAGATGGGCATGTACAGACCTGCTTCACCACTCAGGAAGTGGATCCCCGGCTGGTGGGGAGCGGCGCTCGGACCCGGGTCCTTGAGCATGGTGTTATGTGTCGCAACACCCACCCTCCCAATAGCTGATTTTTCTTTGAATGCCAAACACTATGTTTTTAAACTTTTTTTTTTTTTTGCTATAGGATTGAAAAGGGGAGGAATCAATACAGTAAAGAAATCCAGTGTGGGGAGTCGGGCGGTAGCGCAGCGGGTTAAGCACAAGGACCGGCGTAAGGATCCCGGTTTGAGCCCCCCGGCTCCCCACCTGCAGGGGAGTCGCTTCACAGGCGGTGAAGCAGGACTGCAGGTGTCTGTCTTTCTCTCCTCCTTTCTGTCTTCCCCTCCTCTCTCCATTTCTCTCTGTCCTGTCCAACAACGACAACAATCATAAATACAACAATAAAGCAACAAGGGCAACAAAAGGAAATAAATAAATTTAAAAAAAAAAAAAAAGAAGTTCAGTGTGGTCCAGGAGGTGGCACAGTGGATAAAGCATTGGACTTTCAGCCATGAGGTCCTGAGATCAATCCCCAGCAGCACATGTACCAGAGTGATGTCTGGCTCTTTCTCTCTCCTCCTATGTTTCTCATTAGTAAGTAAATAAAATCTTTAAAAATAATAATAAATTCAAAGGAACAGGTTTAGCGACAGCAAGGGGGAAAACATCATGACATCTTTTTTTTTTTTTTTTATACACATGGTGCTGACTTCAGTGACAGATCTGAATCTGTCACAGAACTGTCACTTCCTGGACAGTTTTCCAGGGATGGTGATCACAGCCCAGAATGACTGTACATTTCACATGCCAAATGGAAAGAGAGAAAGGAAAAGGGAGAGGGTGGGGGGCGGCTGGGTGGTGATACAACTGTTTGAGCACACGTGTTACCGTGAGCAGGGACCCAGGTCCGAGCCCCTCATCCCCACCTGCAGGGGAAAGCTCTGTTAGCGGTGAAGCAGTGCTGCAGGTGTCTCTCTTCCTCTCTATCTCCCCTTACCCTCTCCATTTCTGGTCGTCTCTATCCAGTAAATAAATAAAGATAATAAAAAAATTTTTAAAGGGAGAGGATGAAAGGGCAGATTCCTGGTGCCAAAGGCAGAGGGGATCTCTCTCCCCCGCAAAGGGTCCCTTTGGTTCAACCTGTGCTCTGGGCAACAACCTTCACCAGAGGGGTCAGTTCCAAGCCAACAAATGCCAAGTCTCAAGCCGTACTTGCTCCCAATAGCCAACAGAGGGCACTGTGGAGCCAGAAACCACACAGGTCCTGGAAGCATTCCCACTGCTGCTGCAAAGTCATTTCCTGCTACCCTTGAAGAAAAAGGAAAGTAATGTGGCTGGGGACGGACAGACAGACAGGCAGAGGTACAGTAGACGTACCAGGTCACAGCTAGGTTCACCCACCCTCTCGCTTCCTTACTTTGCAGTCCATCACAGACTGCTTCTCACAGGACTATCCTTTGCCAAGATCCAAGTTTAAATTCACTATTCCTGATCCTTTCTGAGGTAGCCTCCCCTCTCTTCTCTTAGCACCAGGCACAGTACCCAGGGAGTCCCACGGAGGGTGGGCAGGGCTGTGGGGTGTCTCCTCTCTCAGCACCATGCACAGCACCCAGGGAGCCCCATGGAGGGTGGAGCAGGGCTAGGGGGTCTCTCCTCTCTCAGCACCATGCACAGCACCCAGGGAGCCCCATGGAGGGTGGGCAGGGCTGTGGGGTCTCTTCTCTCTCAGCACCATGCACAGCACCCAGGGAGCCCCATGGAGGGTGGGGCAGGGCTGTGGGGTCTCTCCTCTCTCAGCACCATGCACAGCACCCAGGGAGCCCCATGGAGGGTGGGCAGGGCTGTGGGGTCTCTCCTCTCTCAGCACCATGCACAGCACCCAGGGAGCCCCATGGAGGGTGGGCAGGGCTGTGGGGGTCTTTCCTCGAAGGCTCTTTCCTGCCCTTCCCCCCAAAAGCGAGGAACAGGATATGGGGTCAGGGAGATTGCTAAGTGGTATCAAGTATGTATAAAGTCATGGGTTCATCCCCTGATGTTGTATAAAACAAACAAACAAAAAAACATCATATTGAAATAAAGTCAGTTTAGAATTCCACCTCTCTGCATACAACATTGTGCTCACCACCCACAGTTTGGTTCCAAACCTTCCACCAGGTCAAGGATCCCTTTCTCCTCAATTTCTCACCCCATGGGCCCTTCCTCCTGCCTTTCTCACTATCCTGTCCTTATGGTCTGTTTTTCATTTGGTTTTGTGCTTCTGTTGCTGTTATTTGCAACTCTAGGGCCTCGGCCACACACAGTCTCATCACTCTTGAGCTGATTTTTTTTTTCTTTTTTACTTCAGATATAAAGACAGGGCCTGGGTCTCCTAAAGGAAATGTGTGCTGACATCACGGCCTGGCTGGCAGGTGGGCAGTAGAGTCACACCACCCGGGGGTTGGTGGGAGGAGACCCCAATTCCAAGCGAGATGAGGAGAGGCCACCACGGGAAGAGCCACAGCCAGCCGCCGGAGGCCAGAGGAGAGAGAAAGCGGTCTCTCCCTCCTCGGGTAGATGCCAGTCAGCATGAAGGAAAACCAGAAAACCACGCACAGTGCGTGCTGAGTCACTTAGACCGTGTGTTTGATTTGTCATGGCTAAGTCCGTCTGTGAGCTCAGCCCCCACTGCATGGAATGCTGTCACTACACTGAATTCCACTACATGGAATGCTGTCTCTTCCTTCCTTTTTAAAAACACTTTTGTAAAAAAAATAATAATAATACTTGTTTATTTATTATTAGGTAAGGAGAGAAACTGAGAGGGGAGAGGGAGATGGAAGAGGGAGAGTGACAGAGAGGTACCCACACCTTACTTCATCACTCATGAAGCTTTCTCCCCTGAAGGTAGGCACCAGCAGGGGTTTGAACCTAGGTCCTTGTGCATGGTAAAGAGTGAGCTTAACCAGGTGCACCACTGCCTAGCCCATCTTTCTCTCTCTTTTCATTTTCTTTCCTTCCTTCTCTTTTTCTTGTTCAATTAATTTTATATTATTATTATTATTATTATTATTGCCAGAGCACTGCTCAGCTCTGGCTTATGGTGGGGTTTGAACTTAGGATCTGGAAGCCCCAGGCATGGTAGACTGTTTGCATAACCATTATGCTATCTCCCCCACCTCACTCTATCTGAGAAAGGTAGTCCTGAGAGTTGAAGCCCCAGTGATGGGGGGGGGGGGACAAGTATGCAGAGACCTATATAAATATATACACAAACATCTACCTGTCTCTCTACTTCCCCATTTATCCACCCAACCACCCGTCAATTCATCCACCCATCAATTCACCCACCCATCAATTCATCCACCCATCCATCCATCCATCTACCCATCCATCCATCTACCCATCCATCCATCCATCCATCCATCCATCCATCCACCCATCCATCCATCCATCTACCCATCCATCTACCCATCCATCTACCCATCCATCCATCCATCCATCCATCCATCCATCCATCTACCCATCCATCCACCCATCCATCCATCTACCCATCCATCCGTTCGTCCATCCATCCATCCATCCATCCATCCATCCATCCACCCATCCATCCATCCATCCACCCATCCAATCCACCCATCCATCCACCCCATCCATCCATCCATCCATCCATCCATCCATCCACCCACCCATCCATCCATCCACCCACCCACTTACCCATCTATCCATCCATCCAGCCATTTATTCCATGCATCTGCCATCCACCCATCCATTCTATCAGTTCATCCACTCACCTATCCAACCATCTGCCTGTTTGTCCATCCATCCATCCATCCATCCATCCATCCATCCATCCATCCATCCAGTGTACAAGCATGTGATCCAGGATCCCACACAGATACTCCATTCACACAGACCACTATAGTATGGTCCATAGTAAGTTGATTCATTCACATTTTCCAATTGAAAAAAAAAAATCACCCAAATCTGCATGTTTTTCCAGCATGAAGCGCCTGGCTAATGTGACAATATTTCATTCATTCACTGGCTGCCACGGCGGGTGGGGGGGGGTGTTAGTGGGGGGAGGGAACCCCACGACTGTTTTCCAAGAGAGGCCGCCAAAGCCCGGGGTTACCACAGGCCCTGCACAGCCGCTCCTGGGGGCCAACTGCCTGTACCCACAGGGAGGACCTGCAGTCCCAAGCTCACCAACACCCCCCACCCCAGTTTCTCCTTCCCTCCCTTCCTGCTGTCACTACTGGGGTGACTGCTTGGAGAAGCTTCCATGGGGGGAGGAGGGGAGCCCAAGTGCCCTTTGAGAAATGCTGGGCTGGCTTCCTTCCAGCCTGAGCAGATTTCAAAGGGGAGTGATTCACTGCTGGAGGCTCCAGTTTGCAGCCATGGGGTGTGTGTGTATGTGTGTATGTGTGTATGTGTGTGTGTGTGTGTGTGTGTGTGTGTGTGTGTGTGTGGCAGCCCCTCCAGCCCCCACCTCTATAGTTCCTGCAGGGCACACAACACACAGGCCTCAGGTCACACAGGATTCACAGACAAACACCAGTGACATGGAGTCCTGAGTATGATTCAATCAGCTTCAGACAGAATTTTAAGTCTCAGGGATATATATATATCAAATTCCATGCCAGGGGAAAGTACAATAATGCCAAAGACATGATGATGGCTCCAAGGTCTCAAGTTCAATCCCCTGCAACACCATAAGCCAGAGCTGAGCAGTGGTCCTGTTATAAATGAAGAAATTAGGGCTGAGGGGGAGGAGGAACAGCATCATAACTCTGCAAGACTTTCATGTCAGAGGCCCTGAGGTCCCAGGTTTAATCCCCAGCACTACCATCAACCAGAGCTGAACAGTGCTCTGGTGTCTCTCTCTCTCTCTCTCATTAAAATATATTTAAAATATTTTTTTGAAAAAATTAAATGAATGATAAAAGTTCAAAGCTAAATACCTCAAGTCTGTATCCGTAAGTCACTTTAAACTTATCTGAGTACTGGAGTACAGAAATGACAGCTAGCACCTTAAAATACAGCCTAGTAAAAGGTTAGAGGGAAGAATCAGGATCGGTGGAGCACAGGACTTGCAAGTCTAGGGCTCCCAGTCCAATTCCTGTACTCAAGTGGTGCTCTGACACCCCCCTTCTGTCTCATGAAATTATCTCATGTGAAATAACAATAAAAGCATTTTGTCAGTATCCTTTACGAGTTACAATACTTAAGTTACAAGCAACGGGAATAAAGGTTTGAACACACGTTTGGATGCAGTAACACTTTCCTCGCTGCCTTGCCAACAGGGCTGCGGCACGTCAGTGAAGTCCCAAGATGGTTATTCGGAGCTGAATTTCAATAAGCACTAAGCTCAGCTCAGTCCCATCATGCACTGTGCTTGGGCGATAATGACTTCTCAACTTGAAAAAGAGCCATGTCTTTAAAGATTTTATTTCTTTGTTAGTGAGACAGGTAGGAGGAGAGAGAGGAAGAGCCAGACGTCACTGGTACATGTGCTGCCGGATGTGACTGACAGAGCACAGGCAGCCATCCTCACACCCCCTTTCACGTGAGGGCGCTTCACCGAAGGTGTGTTTTCCACCCACTGGAGTGTCTGTGACATCCCACAGCCAAGTTCAGTGCACGGGCATCCCCCCCTTCCCAGCTTTGTGTGCTCATGACGCATCGCAGGGTCATGATGAGTTGAGTTCACGCACCCTGTGCCTCAGACCCACTACTGAGCTCTCCAAGGACCAAGACACAGTAGACACTTAACACCTTTTGAGTGTACATGCCCAGGCCTTGCATGTGCTAAGTACCACCACTCCATTAGCACCGAAAGTATATGAAGTTGGAAAAGCAGAAAGTCCTGAGTTTGATCCCCAGCATCCCTGTCAGTGCCAGACTGACCCTCTGATTCTCGTCCTCTCTCTCTCTCTCTTAGCCTTCTGTCATATGAATAAATCTTTTTAAAGCATATGGAGTTACTTCATGCCTATGAAAATTAATTTTGATTTATTTTTATTACATAAACACCACCACCAAAAGACTGTGTCCCATCCCATCCCACTCCACCCCGCCACCCCAGGAAGCCAAATATCCACCCACCTCCTCACCACAGGGTTTTTACTTTGGTGCCCTACTCTCGATTTAATCAGATCCTGCCTTTAGTTTCCCTTTCTAATTTTCTAATTTTGATTTTTTTTTACCATATTCTTTGTTTTATTTTTACTTTACTGGGTAGAGACAGAGAGAAACAGAGAAGGAAACAGAAAGACAGACACCTGCAACTTTGCTTCACCACTCATGAAGCTTCCCCCTTGCAGGTGAAAACTGGGGGCTTGAACCCAGATCCCTGTGCACTCAACTAAGTGCACCACCCTGACTCCCAGGCCCCCAAATTAACTTTTAACTTCAACAGACAGTTGAGTGGTTTACTGAACATGATGTCTAAGATAAAATGATTTAACTGGAGGAGAAAAGACACACAGGCTGCAAGGGGAAGGAGTAATTTTGATAAAGATACGTAGAAGATATAAAACTCATCCAGGGGAGCCGGGCGGTAGCGCAGCGGGTTAAGCGCGGGTGGCGCTCAGCGCAAGGACCGGCATGAGGATCCCGGTTCGAGCCCCCGGCTCCCCACCTGCAGGGGAGTCGTTTCACAGGCGGAGAAGCAGGTCTGCAGGCGTCTGTCTTTCTCTCCTCCTCTCTGTCTTCCCCTCCTCTCTCCATTTCTCTCTGTGCTATCCAACAACGACGACATCAACTACAACAACAATAAAAAGACAACAAGGGCAACAAAAGGGAAGATAAATAAATTTTTAAAATTACCAAAAATAAATAAATAAATAAATAAATAAAAATAAAACTCATCCAGACCACCTTCAACCAACTCAAGAACCCCACCGGGAGATAGCTCACTTGCTAGAGCACATTCCTCATCATATACAAGACCCTTAATTTGAACCCTGACACCCCTTGGGGGCACAGTGGGCGGTACATGGAGGAGGGAGCTCCCTGGGTCGTGGAATGGTACTGGTTCTCTCTTCTGTGTGTCTCCCCTTTTCTCTTCTCTCTTTGTCTCTCAGAGACTGAAAACTGGCACAAGGCGGCCACTCAGCAATTTGTCAAAACGCATGAGGGCCACAGTTCATACCCCAGCTTCACAAAAAAACTGTTTAATAAACAATCAAATGAAGAAGAGGTAGAAGCAAGAAAGAAATAGTTCTAAGGCAGCAAGCAGTCAGTCAGAAGCAACACTAAGAACCGGGAGAGGACCCTGTTCTCAGCTCCACTGAAGGGACATGGGACTCACAACACACAAGTACCATCTATGTGAGGGGCTCTGAGAGACCTGACAGGAAAACACAATTTTGGACTCAACTCTCAGATGGCGTTAAGTCTCCCTGAGGAAAAAGGAAAACTACAATCAAGTAGCTATTTCAACTTCCGTCGCTCCTAATCCGAAGATGAACTTAAGAATTGAGATATCTTCAAACACACTTAATATTCTAAAAATATCTTGTTTACCCAGTAGGTAAGGGCTTTTAGAATTCTAAATTAACATTCAAAAGATTTGTGCCAGGATTCTAGGCAGCATCCTTCCCACTGAACTTGTATCCCTGTCACCAACGAAAGACAAGATGGCCGCCACCTCTGCCAAGATTTACCTCACTGGAGTTATTGGAGTTCTGAGGTAGCTGAGTCCCAGAAAATCCACGGCTGCCACTTGAATCAAATATCTGGCAGATAGGGAGGGAAAAAGGAGTAATGAAATGATTCTGCAGTGCTTATGTGACTGCTACCCTTTCCCAGTATTCCAACAACTCAAGTTCTATAACGTGGCAAGTCTTCACATCACACTTTTTAATTTTTACTACATTTTTTTTATTATTCTACCACATTTAAAACTTTAATTTCAAGATAAAGATCTACTTCGTGTTCTTCCCATCATAAGCATGTATTTAAATTTTCTACAATATCACAGATTATTCAAGCCATTCTAATCTTCTAGATGGATTGAACCAAGACCCACACATTTTTGGAGATATAAGACGATAGTTCAACGCTGAAGTGTTCTCCTGTGACGTCACCTAAATCTTTCTCTCTCCTCCTTCTGTCTTGCATTAATAAATACATCTCTCTTTTGTTTTTTAAGTATATGAAGTCAGTCCATGTCTATGAACACTTTTTTTGAACATGCACAGAATGCTGGGATGAGATAATAGCTAAATATTAGAAGTGACTGTGTTTGGATGGAGAGGTTACTAATGATTTCTTTTGTTTTCCCATTTCTATCTCTTAGAGGATTAGTAGGATGAGAAGCATTAAGGAACAGTCCCTCTAAACATTTAAATAGACACCTGCTATGTCAACTTGACTCAGCTCTACGAAAAACACCACCATAATTAGTTTCGTGGTTTTCAGAAACAAAAATGTTCAACCAAATGCTTTTGTTTATCAAACCATCTCATGGGGAGAGCATTTACCACACACACACACACACACACACACACACACACACACACACACACACACACACAGTGTGGTATTAGGCTCATATCTAATTAGCTAAATGCCAATACCTAAGGAAGAATAACAAGCTGCCAACGTATTCATCACAACCGTTTCATGATACAGAATTGACTGTCTGGGTTGAAATCAAAATTTGCCTCAAAGACATTCTTAGATTTCACAGACCTTCGTTAAACAGCAGAAGCTCAGTGACCCAGGAGGTGGCACTGTGGTTAGATCGCTAACATCACATGTGCCAGAGTGATTTCCCTATCATTAATAAAGACATAAATCTGGGGCCTGGCGGTGGCGTACCTGGTTAGGCACACACATTATAGTGCACAGGGACCCAGGTTTAAGCCCCTCATCCCCACCTGCAGAAGCAAAGTTTTGTGAATGGTGAAACAGGGCTGCAGGTGTCTCTCTGTCTCTTTCTCTCTCCCTTGAACCAAGAACGACACACTTCTGAAGATATAAGATATTTCAACACTGAAGTGTTTGTTTTTCTGTGAAGTCACCCAAATCTTTCTCTCTCCTCCTTCTGTCTTGCATTAATACATATATATATTTTTTAAGTATATGAAGTTGGTCCACACCTATGAAAATTTCTACCTCTAGCTCTCCCTCCTCATTTCTCTGTCTCTACCCAATAATAAATAAATAAATAAATAAATAAAAGATTAAAAAATAAAAAGAGATTGGGGATAGATAGTATAATGGTTATGCAAAGCGATTCTCATGCCTGAGACTCCAAAGTCCCAGGTTCAATGCCCTGTTCCACCATAAGCCAGAGCTGAGCAGTGCTCTAGTAAAAAATAAATAAATAAATAAATAAGACATAAATCTTATGGGATGGCAAAATAGCTCACTTGAGTAGTGCGCTACTTTGCCATGTGTGTGACCCAGGTTTGAGCCCAGACAGCAGAGTATTAAAGAACATTGTAGTGTTTTGGTCTCTTTGTCTCTCTGTCTCTCTCTCTGCCTCTCAGTCTCTGTATAAAAATAAACCCCAGAAATAAACAAAACAGATCATGATCTATTATTAAGAAATATATTTCCATTGGTAACCAGCCAATTATAGTAGTTCACAATTACACAAATAAAACCACAAATCCGAAATGTGGCACAGTGGATAAAGCATTGGACTCTCAAGTATGAGGTCCTGAGTGTAAGCCCTCCCATCAAATATACCAGAGCAACACTCTGGTTCTCATTCACTTTTTCACTGATAAGTAAGTAAATAAATACTATTTTAAAAATAAAATGTTCGTTCTTTCTGCTTGTATACAAATACACAAAAATCAGTGGCCATGTTAAGAGAAAAAAAAAAAAAGACACTGGGAGTTTTGCTACGTTTCAGCCGGTCCTTTCTCTGTCGTCTCCACTTATTAAACAAACAGGTCGGGGTTGGGTGGCGGTGCACCTGGTTGAACGCACATGTTACAATGTGCACGTACCCGGGTTTGAGCCCCCAGTCCCCACCGGCAGGGGGAAAACTTTGTGAGTGGTGAAGCAATGTTGCTCGTGTCTCTCTCCATCACCCCTTTCCTCCTCCATTTCTGGTTGTCTGTCTGTCTCAAATAAATACCAAATAAATAAATAAACAAACAGGTCAAAGAAATTGATCTGGGAAAAAAATGGACTTGTAGCACCTTGGTTGCTCCATTTGGTCCATACTGATCATCTTTCCTCAGATGTTTGTGGTCACTGGTAGGATTTATCTCTTCAATTGACATTCTCACAGGTTTTACTCCTTCAATAGAAATCTGGTGTCTTGACAACAGCGTCACTTAATCTTTGTAAATTCGCACTGGCTGAGGTCTCACAATGGGTTTCTATTTCTTTTTGATGGGTTCCAGTTCCCTGATTAGGTGAGTGGAGAGTCTCAACCTCTCTCTTGGAAACTTAGATCACCTGGAAATAAGTATCTAATCTTGTGTTTGTGATTTTAAAAAGTTCAAATAAAATTACCTAGAACAGCAACAACAACAAAAAAAGTTGATCTGTTCTTCCCTCACCCCCGACTCACAAACCCCTTATGCTCAGAGAAATACCCCTAGAAAGATCAGGAAACCAGCTGTCATGGAATGGGACCCAGCCCTCTTCCCAGGGACCCTGAAATCCAATTCGGAATCACAGCCACATCGGTAAGAAACGTGTAAACTTCTTCCCGGCTCACTTAAACAACAGGTCAGATAATAATACCATGATAGGGAGTCGGGCTGTAGCGCAGCGGGTTAAGCGCAGGTAGCGCAAAGCACAAGGACTGGCATAAGGCTCCCGGTTCGAACCCCGGCTCCCCACCTGCAGGGGAGTCGCTTCACAGGCGGTGAAGCAGGTCTGCAGGTGTCTATCTTTCTCTCCCCCTCTCTGTCTTCCCCTCCTCTCTCCGTTTCTCTCTGTCCTATCCAACAATGACAACAACAATAATAACTACAACAATAAAACAACAAGGGCAACAAAAGGGAATAAATAAAATAAATATTAAAAAAATAATAATAATACCATGATAGCTGGCTATTTTAATAGCCTTGGAAGAAGGGGAAAATCCCCAGGCATGTCAATCTACAGCATGAAACCTGGCTATTTTAATAGCCTTGGAAGAAGGGGAAAACCCCCAGGCATGTCAATCTACAGCACGAAACTCTTTTTCTTTTTAAATATTTTATTTATTGGGTAGAGGCACAGCGAAATTGAGAGATAGGGGGAAGAGAGAGAGACACCTGCAGCCCTGCTTCACCACTCATGAGGCTTCCCCCACTGCAGGGGGGGTGCTCGAACCCGGGTCCTTGCGCATGGTAACATATACGCTCAACCAGGTATGCCACCACCCGGCCCCAACTCTTTTCCCGAATGTAGTAAAGATTTTATTAAAAAGTGCTTCAGAATCGCAGGTACAGAATGTTCTGAGAACTGAGGCTGAGGCTCCTATGTGGGTCACGTTTCAAGAGGAAGTGCTCAGCCCATGCTGATGTGAGGCCATGTAAAACAGCAGAGCAAAGCACCAGCAAACTCCCAGGAGGGCAGGCAGCCCTCTTCCCAGCGCTGCCCCTTGGGGGCGCTGTGTGAACAGCAGTGAGAACAGAATGTCACTTCTTGGGGGGATTTCAAAGCTCTTTCTGTCACCAACCCTGCCGTCAGGGAGATGAAGGGACAGAGTGTGGAACTAGCCAGAGAACTCAGCTGCGCTTACTCTCCCCACCATTCATTTTACACACGTGACTTTTTAATAGAAAATGGAAGGGGAGAACGAGAGGCCATAACAAAAGTGGCTTCTTAGCTGGGGAGTCTTGCTCGTCAGTCACCGAGTGTGGTGAATACCTCTTTGGGTGTGCTAACAATAAAATAAAATGGGTGGGTCTCTTTAGCTGAACCTGTTGTGGAGGACTTTTTTTTAAATATTTATTTATTCTCTTTTGTTGCCCTTGTTTTATTGTTGTAGTTATTATTGTTATTATTGATGTCGTCGTTGGATAGAACAGAGAGAAATGGAGAGAGGAGGGGAAGACAGAGAGGGAGAGAGAAAGATAGACACCTGCAGACCTGCTTCACCGCCTGTGGTGCGACTCCCCTGCAGGTGGGGAGCCAGGGCTCGAACCGGGATCCTTACCCCGGTCCTTGCGCTTTGTGCTACGTGCACTTAACCTGCTGCGCTACCGCAAGGCTCCCTTTTTTTTTTTTTTTTTTTTTTTACTCTACTGACTGCTTTACAAGGGCAATATAATTACTGTTTCTGTGAGTGAGATTTCTAACAGGTTGCTTGTAGGCATGCTCAACTCAAGTCACTAGAATGAAGGAAAGAACACATGCCGGGGTTGGGGGGCGTCTGGGCGGTGGTGCACCCAGTTGAGTGCACACATTATTATGTGTGAGGCCCCAGGTTCAAGCCCCTGGTCCCCACTTGCAGGGGGAAAGCTTCATAAGCTCATAAGCAGTGAAGAACTGCTACAGGAGTCTCTCTCTCTCTCTCTCTCTTGCTACTCCCCTTCCATCTCAGTTTCTCTGTCTCTACCCAATAAATAAAATACTCTTTAAAATAAATAAATAAAAGAATGTATACCAAACTAATGGCTACTTAAAAGAGAAGGGAGTTGGGTAATAGCACAGCGGGTTAAGCGCATGTGGCGCAAAGCGCAAGGACGGGAGTAAAGATCCCGGTTCAAGCCCCTGGATCCCCACCTGCAGGGGAGTCACTTCACAGGCAGTGAAGCAGGTCTGCAGGTGTCTATCTTTCTCTCCCCCTCTCTGTCTTCCCCTCCTCTCTCCATTTCTCTCTGTCCTGTGCAACAATGATGACATCATTAACAACAACAATAAAACAAGGGCAACAAAGGGAATAAACAAACAAAAATAAATAAATATTAAAAAAAAAGAGAAGGAGTCAGAGTAATTTTGAAATGTTTAGGTGGTGAAGGAGATAGCATAATGGTTCTGCAAAGAAACTCTCATGCCTGAGGGTTCAAAGTCTCAGGTTCAATCCATCCCCTCCCCCATCAGACACACACATACCCTCTCATAAGCCAGAGCTGAGCAGTGCTTTGGATATGGATATACATAAGATAGATAGATAGATAGATAGATAGATAGATAGATAGATAGATATAGATAAAATCAATAAAATTCTAAACTAAGACTCTCACTCCAACACCCATCCCATTCTTCACATCCAAAGGACCACCTGTGACCTGCGGCAGTTGCAAAGACAGAACGTCCCCCTCAGCCCGCTGTCCTCACACCCTGGAAGTCACCTGTGTGATGGAAGGCCGCTTCTCCTTGCCTCTTCTGGCCAGAGTGTCCAGCGCCTTCAGAGAAGAGAAAATGCTCCTCTTGCTCCTCCCTTGGCGGGTCAGTGAGAGCGTTCGTCTCCGGAGGGCTGAGTCCTCTCGGGAGCACACCTGATCAAAGCACCAACCACGCCGTGCGCTCACTCTTAGGGAAACACAGCAGGGCTTTCTTTCATTTTATCTGAGCACTGCTCAGCTCTGGCTTATGATGGTGCTGGGGATTGAACCTGGGACTTTGGAGCCTCAGGCATGGGAGTCGTTTTGCATAACCATTATGCTATCTACCCCCCCATGCCCATCTGGGGGTTTCTTGAAACATGCAAAGCAGATCTGTGTGATCCAGCCATCCCTCTCCTAGATACCAGTCTCAATCACTAAAACACTGGGTCATGAGCCCCAGGTTCAAATCCTGGCAACACATGGGAGCACCATGTGACCAGAAAAAGACCGGTGGATGGTGTCTCTCCTTCTCTCTTCTTCTCTGTCTCTCTCTCTCTCTCTCTGCCTATTTCTTGCCCTCTCTCTAAAATAACCGTAGTAATAATAATTGTCATCATCACCTGATGGGGGCAATAGAATCATGAGGGCACAGAACTCCAGTTAAGACTTCGTGGTGGGAAGACCAACGGTAGCGTTAACAGGGTAAGCGCACATGGCAAATCACAAGGACCGGCGTAAGGATCCCGGTTCAGGTCCCCGGCTCCTCACCTGCAGGGGGGTCTCTTCACAAGGGGTGAAGCAGGTCTGCAGGTGTCTGTCATTCTCTCCCCCTCTCTGTCATCCCTCCCTCCCTCTCTCAGTTTCTCTCTGTCCTCTCTAAAAATAACAGCAACAATAACAATAACAATGATGATAAACAACAAGGTCAACAAAAGGGAAAAAAAATAGCCTCCAGGAGCAGTGGATTCGTAGTGCAAGCACCACGCCCCAACAATAACCCTGTAGGAAAAAAAAATACTTGGTGACAATAAAAAAATAAGTAAATAAGTAAAGATAATTAATTAATTAATAAAACAGTAAGGGGACCATGGAGGAACATGCTGAGGGTTCTTGGTCTGATCCCCAATACCACCAATAGCCATGTATTAGAGTGCAGTGACAAAAGGGAGAAAAAATTGTTTTAAAAAAGTAACCGCATAAAAAATAAAATTAAAAAATAATAAAAATAAAGTAATTGCCATGACTAGGGAAATGGCTTAACTGGCAGAGCATAAGGCTCACATGCCCGAGGTTCAGGGTTCAATCCCCAGCACCACATGCACCAGAATGTGCTCTGTAGTCTTTCTCTCTCTGTCTGATAAGAAACTCTCAAGTGAGGGGCCAGGCGGTGGCACACCTGGTTGAGCACACATGCTACAGTGCACAAGGGCCCAGGTTCAAGACCCTAGTCCCTACCTGCAGGGGGAAAGCTTTGTGAGTGGTGAAGCGGGGCTGTCGGTGTCTCTCTGTCTTTCCCTTTCTCTATTACCCCCCTTCCCTCTCGACTTCTGACTACCTGTATCCAATAAATAAAGATAATTTTTTAAAAGTTTTTTAAAAGAAACTCTCGAGTATAATCAATAAGATAAATCTCTACAAATAAGCAGTGTTGGGCAGTGATGCAGCTGGTTAACACGCACCTTACCACGTTCAAGGTTCCAGGTTTGAGCACCTGCTCCCCACCCGCAGGGGGGAAGCTTCATAAGCAGTGATACAGGACTGAGTGTGTCTAGCTTTCTCTCCCTCTCTACCTCTTTCTCCTCTCTCAATTTTTCTGTCTTATCAAATAATAAATAAAAAGAAAAAAAAAAAAACCACACAGCCACAAGGAGCAATGCATTCATCATGCAGGCAACGAGCCCCCAGCAATAGCCCTGGTGGCAGTAAAAACAAACAAACAAAAAACAAGTGAATAAGTTAACAGTTATGGGGCTGGTAAGAGAGCTCACATGGACGGTGTGCTTGCTTTGTCATGAGCATGACAGAGGTTCCATGCTGGCCAGCCCCCACCTTCCTGAAGGTGCTGTGTGATAGCTCCCTGTCTATCTGGAAAATGTCAGTCTAGGTGTGGGAGACAGTATAATGATTCTGGAGAAGAAAAAAAAAAATCTCATCCCAAAGCCTCCAAAGTTCCAGGCTCCATCTCCATCTCCAGCATAAGTCAGAGCTGAGCAGTGCTCTGATGGGGGGGGGGGGAGGAGAGGAGAGGAGGAGTAGAAGAGAGAAAGAAATGGGAAGATGAAAGAGAAAGAAAGGAAAGAAAGAAAGAAAGAAAGAAGGAGAAGGAGAAAAGAAAGGAGAGTAAAAAAGAATGGGGAAAAGGAGGAGGGGAGGAAGGAAAGATGGAAAGAGGGTCAGTCTGGAGTAGTAAAGACCCAGTGATGACCCTCCCCCCAAAAAATAGACAGACGGACAGATAAGTTGATGAGGCTGGGTGGTGGCACACACACTACAGTGCACAAGGACCCAGGCTCAAGCCCATGGTCCCCACCTGCAGCAGGGAAGCTTCATGAGTGGTGAAGCAGGGCTGCAGGTGCCTCTCTCTCTCTCTCTCTCTCTCTCTCTCTCTCTCTGTCTCCTCTCTCTCCCCCCCCTTCCCTCTCAATTTCTCAGTCTCTACTCAACAGACAATAAATATAAATATGAAGCAAAGAGGTCAACACATAAAATGATCGTTACCGCAGGGGGCTCTATTCTTAGACGCAGCAGCAGCAAAGTCTGGTCTCTGTGGAGAAGGAAGCCACCCGCCCTC
The DNA here is from genome assembly GCF_950295315.1 of Erinaceus europaeus. Classification (NCBI taxonomy): domain Eukaryota; kingdom Metazoa; phylum Chordata; class Mammalia; order Eulipotyphla; family Erinaceidae; genus Erinaceus; species Erinaceus europaeus. The sequence continues at coordinate 8,691,541 of NC_080174.1, forward strand.
TGCCCCCCAGCGCCAGGCCCCGGGGTGGCTCTGCCCAGCTTCTGGGCTAAGACACCAGCAGGGGGCGGGCAGGCCGAGGCTGAGGATGCATGAACTCCCCGGGAACTCACCAGGGCGTGGAAGGAGGACACGGACAGCACACCCAGCCTGCCCAGGGCCAGCTTGGAGTGGCGGCTGGCCACGGCCAGAAGGCTCTTGGGGTTGGGCAGCTCCCCGCCCTGCAGGCTGGCGAGGTAGCAGCGCGTGCGGAAGAGGTCGATGTGGAACTTCTCCAGGTTCTGCCCCCACTGCTGGATCTGCAGGCATGAGAAAGGGAGGCAGGAGGCGTTTTCAGGGGTCCAGCTTGGGAGGTGGGGGGGGGGGGTCCTCTCTCACAGACACCAAGGGAAAATCCATGTCAGCCGGGGCTGGGGGGTTGCCACGAGTCCTTCCTTCTCCCCCCAGTTAGAGAAATCAATAATAATAATAATAAAAACATGTCCCGGGGCCAGGCGGTGACACATCTGGTTAAGCGCACACATTACAGTGCACAAGGACTCAGGTTCAAGCCCCTGGTCCCCATCTGCAGGGGAAAAGCCTCACAAGTGATGAAGCAGGGCTGTAGGTCTCTCTTTTGTCTCTCTCTTTCCCCCTCTCTATCTCTCCCTCCACTCTCGATTTCTCTGTCCCTATCCAATTAAAAAAAAAATTTTTTTTGTCAGTGTATAGCACCAAAGTAGAAGACTCTGGGGTGGGGGAGGGGTCAGGTCCTGGAACAGGATGGCAGAGGAGGACCTAGTGGGGGTTGAATTGTTATGTGGGAAACTGGGAAATGTTACACCCGTACAAACTATTGTATTTTACTGTCGACTATAAACCATTAATCCTCCAATAAAGAATTAAAAAAAAAAAATAGCATGCAGAATTCCAGAACATCTCACCCAAAGGACTAAAAGCAGGTACGGACTTGTACGCCCAGGGTCTATCTCACTGTGTCTCAGTACTTTGTATTTATAGCCTCTGAACTTTTGTTTTTTCTTTTTGTTTAACACTTCTTATTATCTTTATTTATTGGATAGAGACAGCCAGAAATTGAGAGGGAAGGGGGTGACAGAAAGGGAGAGAGACAGCTGCAGCCCTGCTTCACCACTCGCAAAGCTTTCCCCCTGCAGATGGGGACCCGGGGCTCGAACCTGAGTCTTTGCGCACTGTAATATGTTCACTCAGCCAGGCGCAGCACCACGCAGTCCCAGGTTTTGTTTTGTTTTTTGTTGTTGATTTCTTCCTTGCCTGTAATGCTTCACGCCTGCCTGAGTCCACCTTTCCGAGTGGACTTTTAAAAAATTTCTCAGGAGGTGGAAAGAGAGAGGGAGAAAGAGATACAGGGAAAAGGAGGAGAGATACCACTGCTCATGAAGCTTCTGACCCTTGGCATGGTGCTTGCTATGGTGGCCAAGGGTTTAAACCCATGTCCTCACACATGGCAAAATGTGTGCTCTGCTAGGGAAGCTATCTCCTGGCCCCAACAGCCTCAGATTTTGACCAGATTAACTGGGCTGCACATTCTAAGAGGTGCAGAGCAATGAGAAGCAAAGAGACTTCAGGACTCAGGGCCATCCGAGTGTTTTAACCCCATTTCAAGTACGCTAGAGTGACTGGGAGGTGGTGTACCCAGTAGAGAGCACGTGTTACAATGCACAAGGACCCAGGTTCAAGACCTTTGTCCCCACTCCAGGGACAAAGATTCACAAGCACTGAAGCAGTGCTGCAGGTATCTCTCTTTCTCTGTCTCCCCCTTTCCTCTCAATTTTTCAGTCTCTAGCCAATAAATAACAACAACAACAATAATAATGATGATGATGTTAGCTCACCAGGTCAAGCTTGCACCTTGGCAAGCTCAAAAGCCTGGGTCTGACCCAGCACCACATGGGCACAACACTGCACTGGGGGAAGCTCTACAGACGCCGGAGCAATTCTGTGGTGATTCTCTCATTCTCTCTTTTTTTCTCTCCCTCTCTAGCTATCTGTCTGAAATAAAAGCAATGAAAAAATCTGCCTGGGGTAGTAGAGTCAGCATCACCACCAAAAAAAAGAAGGGCAGGGGAGATTAAAGATATCAAAAATTAACCGCTGAGTATCTGTTTGGAAATAAGATGATGTAACTAAACAAAAATGTTCCCACCTGCAGGGGGAAAGCTTTGCAAGTGGTGAAGCAGGGCTGCAGGTGTCTCTTCTCTGTCTCTGTCTCTCCCTCTCTATCTCCTCTTTCCCTCTAGATTCCCAGCTGTCTCAATTCAGTAAGTAAATAAAATGATTTGTTTTATTTCTTCATGTATTTGCTAAGACAGAGAGAAATTGAGATGGAAAGAGATGAGAGAGAGGGAGAGAGAGAGAGAGAGAAACCAACAATACTGCTTCACTGCTTACAATGTTGTCCCCTTCCAAGTGGGTACCAGGGGCTCGAACCTGGTTCCTTATGCATGTAGTATATGTGTCCATCCAGGTGCACCATTGCCTGGTCCAAATCATACATATTTTATATAACAGCGCGCGCGCGCACACACACACACACACACACACACACACACACACACACACACACACCGGTTGTCACAGGGGCTTCACAGCTCTGGACTGGTTTTTTCACATAGGAGAGAGGCAGAGATGAAGAGACAAAGAGAAAAAAGAAAAGATACCACAGTACCACAGCTTCCTTCACCTGGTGAACCTGGACCACATGCATACCCACAATCTAGGCGAGCTGTTTCTCCCAGCCTCATATAAGATTATTTACGCATATCCATTATTTATGTGCACGGGGGCTTGAACTCAAGAACTTCCTGTTCAGGGCCGGGTGGTGGCGCACCTGGTTGAGTGCACGTATTACAATGTGCAAGAACCCAGGTTCAAGACCCCGGTCCCCACCTGCAGGAGGAAAGCTTTGTGAGTGGTGAAGTAGGGCTGCAGGTATCTCTCTGTCTTTCTCCCTCTCTATCACCCTCTTGATTTCTTGCTGTCTTTATCCAATAAATAAAGATAATAAAAAATTAAAAAAAAAAAAAAGAACTTCGTGTTTGGCGAGACCCAGGCTCTACCACGTGAGCTCACCACCCCTCCCCCCCACCCCAGTCCCTAGTCTGTACTCAAGAGGAGTTGATAGAGAATTTCCAAAATTCTAGCCTCAGGAAAATGTGCTTAAAGTACGATTGCAGTGTGTTTGTAAGAAGGCCTCCATACAGAACAGAATAACTGAGAATAAAGGGTTAAGAATGTGGAGTGGGGCTGAGAGTGTGCCAGGGTTAGTCTAGTGCAGGCTGGCCTTCACCGGGTGAGCGGGTGAGAACAAGCCAGAGGCGATCAAGGTCAGAGTGAACTCTTACAGAGAAGGCCCCAACGCAGAGCAGAGGGCCAACAAAGTAAGATGTTTGATAGAATAGAAAAAAGGCAAATGTGTCCACCTGTATCCACAGTAACCAAGGTTACTGCCTTTTTTTTTTTTTCTTTTTGCCTCCAGGGTTATTGCTGGGGCTTGGTGCCTGCACTACAAATCCACTGCTCCTGGCGGCCATTCTTTCCATTTTTGTTGTTGTTGGATAGGACTGAGAGAAATTGAGAGAGATGGGGAAGATAGAAAGGCGAAGTAAAAGACATCTTGCAGACCTGCTTCACTGCCTGTGAACTGACCCCCCACACACACACAGGCGGGGAGCCGGGGGCTCGAACCGGGATCCTTGCGCTATTCTATGAGTTTCATACTACATGCGCTACTGCCCGACCCCCTATAGTTTGTCTTTTGTCATGTCAGCTTCTGTAACCCTGACTAGCTCCTGTCCTCCTATCTTGTGCTGAGACTAAATTTGCCTAGACACTGCTCTGCAGCAAAGATAACAGTAACTAGGGCAACCAGACCCCAAGCGATGGGTCCAAGTCCCACCCCTTCACCTGGCAGCCTCTGCTTCTGTAAGGACGCTTTCTGCTCTCAAGCCAGCACACACACCGCAAACCACCATATAAGTTTGTACCGTCCCTCTGTTCGGGGCCGGAGTTATCAGAAAGATCTGAGCTCCTGGTCCCGAGCGCAAGTAAACTTCTTTCCTCCTTCCCCAGGCCGGCTTTAGTCATCTTGATTACTAATAGAGTTCCTTAACAGAATAAGATTTCAACAGGGAGTAGTCACCCAAAGCCCAGCCCCAGAAAACTCGTAATCCTCAGCACGGCCACAAACGCATCGTCAATCTTTCCTCTCTGCTTCGGACAGAGGAGTCATTCTTGAAGGAGCTCGGAAAGGTTCATTTCTCCTTCAGTGTGGGTGGTAGTGGTAGTGAGGGGTGGTGGTGGTGAGGAGGAGCAGATATAAAGCCAAAAGCAGCCAGGGAACAAGTAATATGGGCAAGGGTGATAAGGACATTCCTGCCACACCCAACACTTCCAGAAAAAGAAAAAAAAAATTTTTTTTTTCCTTCTCCCATTTAGTCATTTAATCGTGGTATATGGTCTTTACTCCGTGTCTGGGTTTTGTCCTCAAAGATAAATCAATCTTTCCTTCTTCCCAGCACATGATGCTGGGGTGGTAGTGGTGGTGGTGGTGGTGGTTGGGGAAGGTCTCATGTGACATTTTCTACATAAAACCCAACCTTTGAAAAAGAGCCCAAGGTTAATATGTTAAGAACAGGCATCCTGTGGTCTGGGAGATGGTGCTGAGGGTAAAACATTGGACTCCAGAGCATGAGGTCCTGAGTTCAATTCCTGGCGTTGCCATGTGCCGGAGTGATACTTTCGATTCTTATTCTCTCCTTCCTTCTCTCTCATATTAATAAATAAACTCTTGGGGCCAGGTGGTGGTGCATCTTGCTGAGCACACGTTACAAGGCGCAGGGACCCAGGTTTGAGCCCCCGGTCCCGACCTACGGGGGGGAAAAGCTTTGCAAGTGGTTGAAGCAGGGCTGCAGGTGTCTCTCTGACTCTCTTCCTTTCTATCTCCCCCTTCCCTCTTGATTTCAGGCTGTCTCTCGCCAACAAATAAATAGATGATTAAAAAATCTTAATTACAAAAAGAAAATCTTTTTAAAAAGCAGCTAGATGGGGAGTCGGGCTGTAGCGCAGTGGGTTAAGCGCAGGTGGCGCAAAGTACAAGGACCGGCATAAGGATCCCGGTTCGAACCCCGGCTCCCCACCTGCAGGGGAGTCGCTTCACAGGCGGTGAAGCAGGTCTGCAGGTGTCTATCTTTCTCTCCTCCTCTCTGTCTTCCCCTCCTCTCTCCATTTCTCTCTGTCCTATCCAACAACGACAACAACAATAATAACTACAACAATAAAACAAGGGCAACAAAAGGGAATAAACAAATAAAATAAATATTAAAAAAAAAAAAAGCAGCTAGAGCACAATCATTTCTGTCTTGGATCCACTTTTGCAGTATAACTGACAGGTCACAATATATACATATATAATTTACACATAAAATATATTAATATGTTTTAATTTTTAATTAATTAATCAATTTATGTTCCCTTTTGTTGCCCTTGTTGTTTATTGTTGTTGCTATTGTTGTTGTTATTGCTGGATAGGACAGAGAGAAATTGAGAGTGGAGTGGAGACAGAGAGTGGGGGAGAGAAAGACAGACACCAGCAGACCTGCTTCACCGCCTGTGAAGCGACCCCCCTGCAAGTGGAGAGCCCGGGACTTGAACCGGGATCCTTACATGAGTTAAGTGGCACGTGTGCTTAACCCGCTGCGCTACCGCCTGACTCTCATACATATATTTTAAACCAGAGCACTGTTCAGCTCTGGCACTGAACAGTGGGGTTCCTCTAGGGTTAAAAAGCCTACCTTAGGGGCAGTGGCATACTTGGTTGAGCACATATAATGCACAAGGGCCCAGGTTCAAGCCTCTAGTCCCCAGTGCTTCAGCTTTCTCCCCTTCCCTTCTCTCCTCTCCTCTCCTCTCCTCTCCTCTCCCCTCCCCTCCCCTTCCCTCCCCTCCTCTCCCCCCTCCCCTCCCCTCCCCTCCCCTCTCTCTGCCTCCTCTCTATTTCTCTCTGTCATATCAAATAGAAGAAAAATACAATAGGGGCTGGGTGGTGGCACCCTGGCTGAGCACACAAATCACCACACGTAGCATCTGATCTGAGTTCAAGCCCCTAGTCCCCACCTGCAGGGGGAAGCTTCCAGAGCACTGAAACAAGTCTGCAGGTATCTCTCTTTCTCCCTCTCTTTTTTTGAATTTTATTTATTTTTTCATTATTGGATAGAGACAGAAAGAAATTTAGAGGGGAGAGATAGAGAGGGATAGAGACAAAGAGACACCCGCAGACCTTTCACCCTGCAGGTGGGGACCAGGGGCTTGAACCTGGGCCCTTGTGCAATGTAATGTGTGCGCTTAACCAGGTGCACCACTGCCTGGCCCCCTCTCTGCCTCTCTATCTCCTCTCTCCCTCTAAAATTCTGCCTCTAGCCAATAAGATATAAATTACTAAATATATATATTGTACATTTTATTGGGGAATTAATGTTTTACATTCAACAGTAAATACAATAGTTTGTACATGCATAACATTCCCCAGTTTCCCATATAACAATACAACCCCCACTAAAAATATTTTTAAAAAATAAAGTAACAGTCCAGGTGGTGGCAGCACTGGTTAAGCACATATATTACAGTGCTTAAGGACCAGGGTTCAAGTCCCCAGTCCCCACCTGCAGGGCCAGGAAGGAAGCTTCATGAGTGGTGAAGGGGACTGCAGGTGTCTCTCTGTCTCTCTCCCTCTCTATCTACCCCTTCCCTCTCTATTTATCTCTGTCCTACCAAAATAAATCATTAAGACAAACTTAATAATTTTTTAAAATCCTAATACAATAAGACTAAAATAAAATAAAGCATGAAAAGTAAACAAATAGATTCGACTTCCGGAGGAGGAGCTACGAGCAGCAGATCGCCTTCTCTCCTCTCCTCTCCTCTCCCGGATCAACTAGGAATACCAGAGGAAACCACCCGGACCGAAACAAGACAGGACTAGAATGACCACAGAAACCCAGTAAATCACCCGTGAGTACAAACACGCGTGGCTGGTGACACAGAGAAGAGAGGGGCCTAAGGAGAGATTAAGTGACTGCTAACAGTTCGACAGTTTGTCAGTGGAGAAACCACCTCCAATCTGCTCCACCAACAAGGGGACAGCTGAAGGGAGGAAAGGACTCCCCAGAGACTCACCAAGTGCAACTCTGAGTCTCCATTGCTACTACCCTCAGAATCTGGAGCAGCAACAGGGAGGGACACCAGGGGACAGAGATCTAACCGGGAAACTCAGGAGAAGACCTATACCTTGGTGGCATAGCTGAGGGGCTGTGAAAGTCTCTTTGCATAACCACTGGATTATCTCTGCCACACCCTGCTTTATCTCTTGGTCAGGAGTCAGTGATTAATCTAAGAAGCCTATTGATAGTTTCAAAGCCCTCAGGCTCCCATAGCCTACAGGGGGAAAAAAAAAGGCTTTTACACCACTGAACTCCAACTCAGGGATTGAAAAAACTGTTAACTTATATAAAATGGTTAAAACAACAAGAAAAAATATTGGAGACTCGAACCAGGACAAGAGTCCAGCTAAAAGTCCTCCAGAGGGTGAAGCACAAAACAACAAGTTCAACATCCAAACATTAGCTAAAGAAATAATAACAGGAGTGAGTAAAGAATTTGAAAAAATTGTAATTAGAAATGCAGGAACAACAAATGAGAATATGGAAGAAAATTCTAATTATCTCATGGTTATTAGAGAGCTGAAAGCTGAAATCGCTGAGCTAAGAAGGCAACTAGCTGAACAAGCTAAAACAGTATCAGAGCAGGGCAACAAAATAGATGAACTCCAGAAAACAGTAGAGGGCAGAGAGAATAGAATCAATGAGGCTGAAGACAGAATTAGCAAGATTGAGGATGAATTAGAGACAACTAAAAAAGAAGTAAGAGATCTCAAAAAGAGATTAAGAGATGCTGAAAACAACAACAGAGTCCTATGGGATGACTTCAAAAGAAACAATATACGCATTATTGGCTTACCAGAGGAAGAAAGAGAAGGGGAGGAAGAAAGCATTCTCCAGGCCATAATAGCTGAAAATTTCTCTAGTCTAGACAACACCAAAGACATAAAGATTCAAGAAGCCCAGAGGGTCCCAAACAGAATTAACCCAGACCTAAAGACACCAAGACATGTCATACTTAGATTGGAAAGGAATAAGGATAAAGAAAGGATCCTCAAGGCTGCAAGAGAAAAACAAAGAGTCACCTACAAAGGAAAACCCATAAGATTAGCAGCAGACTTCTCCATACAAACACTACAGGCCAGAAGAGAATGGCAAGATATCTATCGAGTGCTCAATGAGAAAGGCTTTCAGCCAAGAATACTATATCCTGCTAGATTGTCATTCAGACTAGATGGAAGCATCAAAACCTTCTCAGACAAGCAACAGTTGAAGGAAGCAACCATCACCAAGCCTGCCCTGAAAGAAGTTCTGAAAGGTCTCCTATAAACAACCAGACCACCACAAATAGGACATACATCAAAACACTCTAAAACTCTACAAGAATGGCGTTAAAATATCTTCAATCTTTGATATCAATAAATGTCAATGGCCTGAATTCACCTATTAAAAGACACAGAGTAGGAAGATGGATCAGAAAACACAACCCAACAATATGTTGTCTACAGGAAACTCACCTAACGCAACAAGACAAACACAGACTTAAAGTGAAAGGATGGAAAACTATCATTCAAGCCAATGGCCCACAAAAAAGGGCAGGAACAGCTATTCTCATATCTGACATGATAGACTTTAAAATAGATAAGATTAAAAAAGATAGGAATGGACACTACTTAATGCTCAGAGGATCAGTCAATCAAGAGGACTTAACAATTATTAACATCTATGCACCCAATGAGAAGCCATCTAAATACATCAAACTTCTACTGAAAGAGCTACAGCAATATATTAACAGTAACACAATCATAGTAGGGGACTTCAACACCCCACTATCTCAACTTAACAGATCATCCAGGAAGAAAATCAGTAAAGACACAAGGGAGCTAAATGAAGAGATAGATAAACTAGAACTATTGGACATTTTCAGAGTCATTCATCCCAAGAAACTGGAATACACATTTGACTCAAATCCACATGGATCATTCTCAAGGATAGACCATATGTTAGGCCACAAAGACAGCATCAGCCTATTCAAGAGCACTGAAATCATCCCAAGCATCTTCTCAGACCACAGTGGAATTAAACTAACACTTAACAATCAACAAAAGATTAGTAACAGTGACAAAATGTGGAAGCTCAACAGTACACTTCTTAACAACTTCTGGGTCAAAGAGGAAATCAAGGAAGAAATCAAAATGTTTCGAGAGTTCAATGAAAATGAAGACACAAGCTATCAAAATATTTGGGACACAGCTAAAGCAGTCCTAAGAGAGAAGTTCATAGCTATACAAGCACACATTAGGAAATAAGAAAAGGCACAAATAAACAGCCTGATTGCACATCTCAAAGACCTAGAAGAAGAACAACAAAGGAATCCTAAAGCAACCAGAAGGACAGAAATTACTAAAGTTAGGGCAGAAATAAATAACATTGAGAATAGGAAAACCATACAAAAGATCAATGAAAGTAAATGTTGGTTCTTCGAAAGAGTAAACAAAATCGACAAACCTTTAGCCAGACTCACAAAACAAAAAAGGGAGAAGACCCAAATAAATTGGATAGTAAATGAAAGAGGAGAAATCACAACAGACACTGCAGAAATTCAACATATCATGCGAGGCTTCTATGAACAACTATATGCCACCAAGCTAGAGAACCTGGAAGAAATGAATGATTTCCTAGATACCTACCAACTTCCAAAACTAAGTCAAGAGGAAGTGGATAACATGAACAGGCCCATCACAGCTAATGAAATTGAAACAGTTATCAAAAATCTTCCCAAAAATAAAAGTCCTGGACCAGATGGTTTTACAAATGAATTCTACAAAACTTTCAAAGAAGAACTAATACCTCTACTTTTAAAAGTCTTCCAGAAGATTGAAGACACTGGAATACTCCCTGCCAGCTTCTATGAAGCCAACATCACCCTGATACCAAAAGCAGACAGGGACACAACCAAAAAAGAAAACTACAGACCAATATCTCTGATGAACATAGATGCAAAAATATTGAACAAAATTCTAGCCAACCGGATACAGCAGTATATCAAAAAAATTGTTCATCATGACCAAGTGGGGTTTATCCCAGGCATGCAAGGTTGGTTTAATATACGTAAATCAATCAATGTGATCCACCATATCAACAAAAGCAAGACCAAAAACCACATGGTCATATCAATAGATGCAGAGAAAGCCTTTGACAAAATACAACATCCCTTTATGATCAAAACACTACAAAAAATAGGAATAGATGGAAAATTCCTGAAGATAGTGGAGTCTATATATAGCAAACCTACAGCCAACATCATACTCAATGGTGAAAAACTGGAAGCATTTCCCCTCAGATCAGGCACTAGACAGAGCTGCCCACTATCACCATTACTATTCAACATAGTGTTGGAAGTTCTTGCCATAGCAATCAGGCAGGAGCAAGGAATTCAAGGCAACAGATTGGAAGAGAAGAAGTCAAACTCTCCTTATTTGCAGATGACATGATAGTATACATGGAAAAACCTAAGGAATCCATCAAGAAGCTTTTGGAAATCATCAGGCAATACAGTAAGGTGTCAGGCTATAAAATTAACATTCAAAAGTCAGTGGCATTCCTCTATGCAAACACTAAGTTAGAAGAAATTGAAATCCAGAAATCAGTTCCTTTTTCTATAGCAACAAAAACAAAAAAATATCTAGGAATAAACCTAACCAAAGAAGTGAAAGACTTGTATACTGAAAATTATGATTCACTACTCAAAGAAATTGAAAAAGACACAAAGAAGTGGAAAGATATTCCATGTTCATGGGTTGGAAGAATTAACATCATCAAAATGAATATATTACCCAGAGCCATCTACAAATTTAATGCTATCCCCATCAAGATCCCAAGCACATTTTTTAGGATAATAGAAAAAATGCTACAAATGTTTATCTGGAACCAGAAAAGACCTAGAATTGCCAAAACAATCTTGAGAAAAAAGAACAGAACCGGAGGCATCACACTGCCAGATCTCAAACTGTATTATAGGGCCATTGTCATCAAAACTGCTTGGTACTGGAACATGAACAGACACACTGACCAGTGGAATAGAATTGAGAGCCCAGAAATGAGGCCCCACACGTATGGACATCTAATCTTTGACAAAGGGGCCCAGACTATTTTATGGGGGAAGCAGAGTCTCTTCAACAAATGGTGTTGGAAACAATGGGTTGAAACATGCAGAAGAATGAAACTGAATCACTGTATTTCACCAAATACAAAAGTAAATTCCAAGTGGATCAAGGACTTGGATGTTAGACCAGAAACTATCAGATACTTAGAGGAAAATATTGGAAGAACTTTTTTCCGCATAAATTTTAAAGACATTTTCAATGAAACGAATCCAATTACAAGGAAGACTAAGGCAAGTATAAACCTATGGGACTACATCAAATTAAAAAGCTTCTTCACAGCAAAAGAAACCACTACCCAAATCAAGAGACCCCTCACAGAATGGGAGAAGATCTTTACATGCCATACATCAGATAAGAGTTTAATAACCAACATATATAAAGAGCTTGCCAGACTCAACAATAAGACAACAAATAACCCCATCCAAAAATGGGGGGAGGACTTGGACAGAATATTCACCACAGAAGAGATCCAAAAGGCTGAGAAACACATGAAAAAATGCTCCAAGTCTTTGATTGTCAGAGAAATGCAAATCAAGACAACAATGAGATATCACTTCACTCCTGTGAGAATGTCACACATCAGAAAAGGTAACAGCAGCAAATGCTGGAGAGGGTGTGGGGTCAAAGGAACCCTCTTACACTGCTGGTGGGAATGTAAATTGGTCCAACCTCTGTGTAGAACAGTCTGGAGAACTCTCAGAAGGCTAGAAATGGACCTACCCTATGACCCTGCAATTCCCCTCCTGGGGATATATCCTAAGGAACCCAACACATCCATCCAAAAAGATCTGTGTACACATATGTTCTTGGCAGCACAATTTGTAATAGCCAAAACCTGGAAGCAACCCAGGTGTCCAACAACAGATGAGTGGCTGAGCAAGTTGTGGTATATATACACAATGGAATACTAATCAGCTGTAAAAAATGGTGACTTCACCGTTTTCAGCCGATCTTGGATGGACCTTGAAAAAATCATGTTGAGTGAAATAAGTCAGAAACAGAAGGATGAATATGGGATGATCTCACTCTCAGGCCGAAGTTGAAAAACAAGATTAGAAAAGAAAACACAAGTCGAACCTGAAATGGAATTGGAGTATTACACCAAAGTAAAAGACTCTGGGGTGGGTGGGTGGGTGGGGAGAATACAGTTCCATGAAAAATGATGAATGAAATAGTGGGGGTTGTATTGCTAAATGGGAATCTGGGGAATGTTATGCATGTAAAAAAAAAAAAGAAGTAGAAACGCAAAGCAGAAATTGACTGAGTTTGGAGTATGGCACCAAAGTAAGAAAGCAGAAGTATACTAGAGTTTGCAGTGAGTACCTCCCTAATACTTCCTCTCCATTTTTCCAAGCTTTGGGTCCATGATTGCTCAACAATTTGTTTGGCCTCGTATGTTAACTCTCTTTTCAGTCACCAGGTTCCAGATGTCATCAGGATGCTGGCCAGACTTCCCTGGATTGAAGACACCACCAATGTGTCCTGGAGCTCAGCTTCCCCAGAGACCCATCCTACTAGGGAAAGAGAGAGGCAGATTGGGAGTATGGACCGACCAGTCAACGCCCATGTTCAGCGAGGAAGCAATTACAGAAGCCAGACCTTCTACCTTCTGCAACCCTCAATGACCCTGGGTCCATGCTCCCAGAGGGATAGAGAATGGGAAAGCTATCAGGGGAGGGGGTGGGATATGGAGATTGGGCGGTGGGAATTGTGTGGAGTTGTACCCCTCCTACCCTATGGTTTTGTTAATTAATCCTTTCTTAAATAAAAAAATAATAAAATAAAAAATATATATATATTAAAAAAAAAAAAGAAAAAAAAAGAAAAGAAAACACAAGTCGAACCTGAAATGGAATTGGAGTATTACACCAAAGTAAAATACTCTGGGGTGGGTGGGTAGGTGGGGAGAATACAGGTCCATGAAAAATGATGAATGACATAGTGGGGGTTATATTGTTAAATGGGAATCTGGGGAATGTTATGCATGTAAAAAAAGAAAAAAAGAAGTAGAAACGCAAAGCAGAAATTGACTGAGTTTGGAGTAAGGCACCAAAGTAAGAAAGCAGAAGTACACTAGAGTTTGCAGTGAGTACCTCCCTAATACTTCCCCTCCACTTTCCCAAGCTTTGGGTCCATGATTGCTCAACAATTTGTTTGGCCTCGTATGTTAACTCTCTTTTCAGTCACCAGGTTCCAGGTGTCATCAGGATGCTGGCCAGACTTCCCTGGATTGAAGACCCCACCAATATGTCCTGGAGCTCCGCTTCCTCAGAGACCCACCCTACTAGGGAAAGAGAGAGGCAGACTGGGAGTATGGACCGACCAGTCAACGCCCATGTTCAGCGGGGAAGCAATTACAGAAGCCAGACCTTCTACCTTCTGCAACCCACAATGACCCTGGGTCCATGCTCCCAGAGGGATGGAGAATGGGAAAGCTATCGGGGGAGGGGGTGGGATATGGAGATTGGGTGGTGGGAATTGTGTGGAGTTGTACCCCTCCTACCCTATGGTTTTGTTAATTAATCCTTCCTTAAATTAAAAAAAAAATTTAAAAAAAACCAAAAACAACAAACAAACAAACAAAAAAGTAAACAAATAAAAATACTAGGAAAGGGTGGAGGGTAGATAGCATAATAGTTATACAAACAGACTCTCATGCCTGAGGCTCCAAAGTCCCAGGTTCAATCCCCCGCACCACCATAAGCCAGAGCTGAACAGTGCTCTGGTTAAAAAAATAAAATTACTTAATTAATTTTAAGAAAGAGTACATACTTCGGAAGGAAGGAAGGAAGGAAGGGAGGGAGGGAGGGAGGGAGGGAGGGAGGAAGGAAGGAAACGCCCATCAGCAAAGGGAAAGATCACAGAGAGCGTCTCAGCCAGAGGTTGAGACCCACCCAGTTTCCGCCGCTGCCCCTGCTGCTGGCCCCACCTGGTTCTCGATGGCCTTGCGGTTCTTGGGATCGCTGACCACGCTCAGCTGCAGCTCCGCCATCTTTCTCATCTTGCTGTCCATGTCGATCTTCTGCGCCAGGTGCCGCGTCTGGCTCCTCAGCAGGCGGACCGTGTCCTCCTTCCCGCGCTTCTTGGCGAACAGGGAGGCGCAGGCCGAGTGGATGGCAGTGACCCAGTTCTCCAGGTCTGTCTGGCTGTTGGCCTAGAGACAGTGAGGGATGACTCTGAAACTGGGGTCCCTCCCTGAGCTGTGCCCAAGGGGACAGGTTGGCCTCAGAGGCACATTAATATATTTAGGTATATTATTGGTATATTATTAGGTATATTGGCCTAAGAGGCCATTTCCACTGGGGCACTAGTCAGGGAGTCCTGGGATTCCCACACAGACATGATGGGCCTAGATCTCTAACAGATTCCTCTTGCCACTGTCACTGATCAACTCCGTCAGGAATAGCATAATGGATCCCTTTGTGGGCCCCTATAGGATCTTGCCTTCAGTGTGTATCAACAGCATAGGAACTGTTCCATTCTCTACAGGGAGGCTGGACAACATACTCTACCTACCACCCAAGGAAGATGGGTCCTGAAATGAGTGCAGCCTGGAATGTTCCTAGCCATGACCACAGAATGTGAGCTCAGACCTATGCAGGGATGCGGAGGTTGAATATGGGCCCCAGGTCAAATCGATGGGGTTTACAGTGAACTATGTTTATACACTTCTCCCATACTTGGGAGCTACTCTCTTCCCTGATCCAGCTTTCTACTACTACTTTTTCCAACTATGACACTATCTCCCCAGAAAATACCTTGGGTCCACCTGCATATCAGATGTCAGGCTCAGGCAAAAACTAGTCAAGTCATGGGCCCTTTGGAATAGACCTAAAATAGATCTACTAGCTTTTTTCCAAAATAGAAAACCCAAATCTTCATCTGCGATAGTCTTGCCTTTGGGCTCATGATTAGTCAACACTTTGCTCTGCTTTCTATCGTAACTCTTTTCAGCCATCAGGTTCCAGATGCTACCATGATGCCAACCAGACTTCCCTGAGCAGATGACCCCACCAATGTATCCTGGAGCCTCACTGCCCCAGATCCCTGCCCCACTAGGGAAGAAGAGAGACAGGATCAACCTGCCAACACCCACGTTCAGCGGGGAAGCAAGTACAGAAGCCAGACCTTCCACTTTCTGCATCCCATAATGACCCTGGGTCCATACTTCCAGAGGGATAAAGAATAGGAAAGCTTTCAAGGGAGGGGATGGCATATTGAGTTCTGGTGGTGGGTATTGTGTGGAATTATACCCTTCTTATGCCATGGTCTTCCCAGTGTTTCCATTTTGTAAATAAATTTTTCTAAAAAAGGAAGTAAAGCACTCCAGTCTTGATTAAGACCAAAAATAAATAAATAAATAAATAAACAAATAAATAAATAAATAAAGTGCCTTCAATGGCAGCAATTCTGCTTACTGGGGAAAAACACACAAAGCTGGGGCTGGAAGCTGCCTGAGCACACATATTACCCTACTGCAAGGACCCAGGTTCAAGTCCCTGCTCCTCACCTGCAGGGGCCAGGGGGGATGGTTCAGGAGCAGTGAGCTGTGCTGCAGGTTCCCCCCCCCCCATATATATATATCCCTCTTCCTTTCTCAATGTCTCTCTGTCCTATCACATAAAATAGCAAGAAGGAAAGAAAGGATGGAAGGAAAAAAAAAAACATAGCATTTTGTAAGTTGCAGGTAGTCAGGGCTGGGAGATAGCTCACACAGTAGAGTGCATGCTTTACTATGTGCAAGGACCTGGGTTCAAGCCCCAGGCCACCACCTGGAAAGCTTCATAACTGGTGGAGCAGTTCTATGCCTTCTCTCCCCTCTCTCTTTCTGTCTCACCCTCTATAAAAAAAAAAAGTGCAATCATGTAGGCACATGACCCCCAGCATGACAACAAATAAAATGTTCCCTCCTGCAGGGAGAAGCTTCAAGAGCAGTGAAGCAGGTCTGCAGGTGTCTCTCCCCCTTTCTATCTTCCTTCCCCTCTCAATTCCTCTGTCCTAGCAAATTATTTTATAAATAAATATATGATTTTTAAAAATACACACAAAAGTAGCCAGCCCAGAACATGCCTGGGTTCCAGCCCCAGCAGCACCATGGACAGCACCAAAAGGATTTCCACAGATGGTGGCATGGCGTATGGGGATCTCTGTCTCTCTTTTCTAATGAAACTGAATGAGAAAAATAGGGCCATGCTTCATGTGCACAAGGACCCAAGTTCATCCCACAGCACTCCCTAAAAAGAAAAAAGAAATGGGGTGAGAAAAAAAAAAGAAATGGGGGGAGGCAGCAGTACACCCATCTGAGTGCTCATGTTACCATAAGCAAGGACCCAAGTTCAAGCCTCGGCTCCCCACCTGCAGGGGGAAGCTTCACAAGCAGTGAAGCAGGTCTGCAGGTGTCTATCTCTCTTCCCATCTCTCTTGTTCCTCTCAATTTCTCTCTGTCCTCTCAAATAAAATAGAAAAGAAAAAAGTAAAGAGAAATAGGACTGAGGAGACAATAACATGATTATGACAAAAAAAAAGACTATTATGCCTAAACTCCCGGATCCCATGTTCAATCCCCAGGACCATGATAAGACAGAGCTGAGCAGTGTTCTGGTCTCTCTGTAGGTGTCTATCTCTCTCCCTTTCTATCTTCCTTTCCCCTCTCAATGTCTCTCTGTCCTAGCATACTTCCACAAAATAAATTTTGAAATAAATTTTACTTCTTGATTTATGATATTTACTGAAATAAAATTTTCAGTGAGATAAATTTTTTAAAAAGTTAAATTAAAAAAAAAAAAAAAAGGAGAGAAGGGAGTTGGGCAGTAGCGCAGGGGGTTAAGCGCACATGGCGTGAAGCGCAAGGACCGGAGTAAGGATCCCGGTTCAAGCCCCCGGCTCCCCACCTGCAGGGGGGTCGCTTCACAATTGGTGAAGCAGGTCTGCAGGTGTCTATCTTTCTCTCCCCTTCTCTGTCTTCCCCTCCTCTCTCCATTTCTCTCTGGCCTACCTAACAATGACGACATCAACAACAATAGCAATAATAATTACAACAACAATTAAAAAACAACAAGGGCAACAAAAGGGGAAATAAATAAATAAGTATATAAATATATATATATAAAAAGATTTGGACTTTCAAGCATGAGGTCCTGAGTTGAAGAAGAAGGAGGAGGAGGAGGAGGAGGAGGGGGGGGAGGAGGAGGAGGAGGGGAAGAAGAAGAAGAAGGAGAAGAAGAAGAAGAAGAAGGAGGAGGGAGGAGGGGGGGGGGAGGAGAAGGAGGAGGAGGAGGAGGGGGGGGGAGGAGGAGGAGGAGGGGAAGAAGAAGAAGGAGAAGAAGAAGAAGGAGGAGGAGGGAGGAGGAGGGGGGGAGGAGGAGGAGGAGAGGGGGAGGAGGCGGAGGAGGAGGGGAAGAAGAAGAAGAAGGAGAAGAAGAAGAAGAAGAAGATGGAGGAGGGAGGAGGAGGAGGGGGGGAGGAGGAGGGGGGGAGGAGGGGGGGGAGGAGGGGGGGGGGAGGAGGAGGAGGAGGGGGGGAGGAGAAGGAGGAGGAGGAGGAGGGGGGGAGGAGGAGGAGGAGGAGGGGGGGAGGAGGAGGAGGGGAAGAAGAAGAAGAAGGAGAAGAAGAAGAAGAAGGAGGAGGGAGGAGGAGGAGGAGGGGGGGAGGAGAAGGAGGAGGAGGAGGGGGGAGGAGGAGGAGGAGGGGAAGAAGAAGAAGGAGGAGGGAGGAGGAGGAGGAGGAGGAGGGGGAGGAGGAGGAGGAGGGGGGGAGGAGAAGGAGGAGGAGGAGGAGGGGGGGAGGAGGAGGAGGAGGGGGGAGGAGAAGGAGGAGGAGGAGGAGGGGGGGAGGAGGAGGAGGGGGGAGGAGAAGGAGGAGGAGGAGGAGGGGGGGAGGAGGAGGAGGAGGGGAAGAAGAAGAAGGAGAAGAAGAAGAAGAAGGAGGAGGGAGGAGGGAGGAGGAGGAGGGGGGAGGAGGAGGAGGGGGGGGGGAGGAGAAGGAGGAGGAGGAGGAGGAGGAGGGGAAGAAGAAGAAGAAGGAGAAGAAGAAGAAGAAGGAGGAGGGAGGAGGAGGAGGGGGGAGGAGGAGGAGGAGGGGAAGAAGAAGAAGGAGAAGAAGAAGAAGAAGAAGGAGAAGAAGAAGGAGGAGGAGGGCGGAGGAGGGGGAGGAGGAGGAGGGGGAGGAGGAGGAGGGGGAGGAGGAGGAGGAGGGGGAGGGGGAGGAGGAGGGGGAGGGAGAGGGGGAGGAGGAGGAGGGGGGGAGGGGGAGGGGGAGGAGGAGGGGGAGGAGGAGGAGGAGGAGGGGGGAGGGGGAGGGGGAGGAGGAGGGGGAGGAGGAGGAGGAGGAGGGGGAGGGGGAGGGGGAGGAGGAGGAAGAGGAGGGGGAGGGAGAGGGGGAGGGGGAGGAGGAGGAGGAGGAGGGGGAGGAGGAGGGAGAGGGGGAGGAGGAGGAGGAGGAGGAGGGGGAGGGAGAGGAGGAGGGGGAGGAGGAGGGGGAGGGAGAGGGGGAGGGGGAGGAGGAGGAGGGGGAGGAGACGACGACGATGACCAGGCAGTGGTGCACCTAGTTAAGTGCATGTAGTACAAAGTGCAAGGATCAGGGTTCAAGTCCCCCTCCCCTGCTCCCCATCTGTAGGGGGGATGCTTCACGAGTGGTGGAGCAGGTCTGCAGGTGTCTACTTGTTTCTTCCTCTCCTCTCTCACTTTCTCTCTGTCCTGCCCAATAAAAATAGTGGAAAAGTGTCTGCCAAGAACAGCGGATTTGTAGTGCCAGCACCAAGTCCCTGTAATAACCCTGGAGGCAAAAAAAGAAATACAAAAAAAGCCAACGTTTCTGCTGAGAGCCCTCCCAAGCCCATTCTCATTCTTCTCCTTCTTTCTCCTTCTTCTTCTTCTTTCTTCTTCTTCTTCTTCTTCTTCTCCTTCTTCTCCTTCTTCTCCTTCTTCTCCTTCTTCTTCTCCTTCTTCTTCTCCTTTTTCTTCTCCTTCTTCTTCTCCTTCTTCTTCTCCTTCTTCTTCTTCTTCTTCCTTCTTCTTCCTTCTTCTTCCTTCTTCTTCCTTCTTCTCCTTCTCCTTCTCCTTCTTCTTCTTTTCTTTTTACCATACCACTGTTCTGCTCTGGCTTATGGTCATGCAGGGGGCTGAACCTGGGATTTGGGGGCCTCAGGCATGAGAGTCTATTTGCATAACCATTATGCTATCTACCCTCCACCCAAACATTCTTGATTTTTTTTTTTTTCTTTTTTAACCGGAGCCCTACTCAGCTCTGGTTTATGGTAGATTGAACCTGGGAACTCAGAGCCTCAGGCATAAGAATCTCTTGGCAAAACAAATAACCCCACCCAAAAATGGGGAGAGGACATGGACAGAATATTCACCACAGAAGAGATCCAAAAGAAACACATGAAAAAATGCTCCAAGTCTTTGATTGGCAGAGAAATGCAAATAAAGACAACAATGAGATACCACTTCACTCCTGTGAGAATGTCAGACATCAGAAAAGGTAACAGCAGCAAATGCTGGAGAGAGTGTGGGGTCAAAGGAACCCACCTGCACTGCTGGTGGAATGTAAATTGGTCCAACCTCTGTGGAGAGCAGTCTGGAGAACTCTCAGAAGGCTAGAAATGGACCAACCCTATGACCCTGCAATTCCCCTCCTGGGGATATATCCTAAGGAACCCAACACACCCATCCAAAAAGATCTGTGTACACATATGTTCTTGGCAGCACAATTTGTAATAGCCAAAACCTGGAAACAACCCAGGTGTCCAACAACAGATGAGTGGCTGAGCAAGTTGTGGTCTATCTACACAATGGAATACTACTCAGCTATTAAAAAATGGTGACTTCACCATTTTCAGTCGATCTTGGATGAACCCTGAAAAGTTCATGTTAAGTGAAATAAATCAGAAAGAGAAGGATGAATATGGGATGATCTCACTCTCTGGCAGAAATTGGAAAATAAGATCAGAAGAGAAAACACAAGTAGAACCTGAACTAGAATTGGCATATTGCACCAAAGTAAAAGACTCTGGGGTGGGGGTAGGTGGGTGGGGGGGAGAATACAGGTCCAAAAAGGATGACAGAGGACCTAGTGGGGGTTGTATTGTTATATGGAAAACTGGGAAATGTTATGCATGTACAAACTATTGTATTTACTGCTGAATGTAAAACATTAATTCCCCAATAAGGAAATTAAAAAAAGAAAAAGAATCTCTTTGCATACCCGTTATGCTGTGTTACCCCCACTATTTTATTTAGAGCCAGAGAGGGAGAAAGAAATCGAACAGACGCTGCAGCACAACACCACCATCCCAGGAGCTGTCAGCGGTGCTCCCATCCTTGTCCTTGTGCAGGTTAAAGTCTTCCGTCTGCCTCACCCAGCCCAACTGGGTTCCATTTCCAAAGCCTCTGCTCTGGGAATACTGGACTTTGATTCAACTGCGAGCTACTCCAGACAGAGGATCAAGGCTTCTTCCCCCTCCTCTTGGTATCCTGCAAAGTACCCTGTGAGTACCACAGAGGTCTAATCTCTTGCCTAATGTGTCCCCCCCCCACCCCATCAGAGCCTAGCTCACCGCCCTGGTGCTTTGCTAGGTTGTAGTAAGTCTCATGCTAATGGGTCAGGAGCCACCAGCCCCAACCTCAACGCTCCACACCACACTCCATCCGTACCTGGAAAAGGTAGACGTCGCCAAAGGAGTTGCTGAGACAGAAGACATTCTCCTTCTTGGGGTGCTCTGGGACAGACTGCACGATGCTGTCTTCAGCAAACAGGGCGCAGCAGGGTGCGCTGCTCTGGTCCGTGGAGTTCTTCCCATAGGTCTCATAGAACAGCAGGGTGCAGCCTGGGAGGAGAGAAACAGAGCACGGTCGGTCACCCTCACGAGAGGGCAGAGCAACAAGAAGGTAAGGGAGGGCCGGAGAGATTGCCCACTAGGCAAAATCATGTCATACACGAGGCCCAGATTCGAGCCCTGGCCCCACATGGGAATACCATAGCACTGGGGGAAGCTCTCTGCATTACTCCTGCTCATTTCACTGTAATGTAAAGAGGAAAAAAAAAAAAAAGTTGACCTAGGGGGCCGGCTGGTAGTGCAGCAGGCTAAGTGCACGTGGTGTGAAGCACAAGGACTGGATTAAGGATCCCAGTTCAAGCCCTCGGCTCCCCACCCGCAGAGGGTTCACTTCACAAGTGGTGAAGCAAGTCTGCAGGTGTCTATTTTCCTCTCTCTCTCTGTCTTACCCTCTTCTCTTGATTTCTCTCTGTCCTATCCAATAACAACAACAGCAACAAAATGGGAAAAAAATGGCCTCCAGTAGCAGTAGATTCATGGTCCAGGTACTGAGCCCCAGCAATAACCCTGGAGGCAAAAAAAAAAAAAAAAAAGTTGACCTAGTTTGAGCACTTCACCAGGTAAACTGTCTCCATAGCCACTTGATTTGATTTTCATTGAAGAAATGTTTTTCCAAACGGTGGTTGTCACAGGGGTACAATTTCACATCTCCACAAAACGAGTGCCAGCACCCCTCACCTGCCACCAGGGGTCAGCACCCCAGAGGCAGGGCTTGGAGAGCTGTCATGAACTTTGTGGTCACATGCTTTGTAAGTGGCTCTCAGGGACAGGGGACAGAGCCCCAGCTGGACCAGCTTCCCCTGCTGCGTTCTGAGCCCTGATTCATTGGTGTGTCTGTGCTTGAAAAGGTTCTCCACACTTCTTTCTTTCTTTCTTTCTTTCTTTCTCTCTCTTTCTTTCTTTCTTCCTTTCTTTCTTTATTCCTCTTTCTTTCTTTCTCTCTTTATTCCTCTTTCTTTCTTTCCTCCTTTCTTTCTTTATTCCTCTTTCTTTCTTTCTCTCTTTATTCCTCTTTCTTTCTTTCCTCCTTTCTTTCTTTATTCCTCTTTCTTTCTTTCTTTATTCCTCTTTCTTTCTTTCTTTCTTTCTTTCTTTCTCTCTTTATTCCTCTTTCTTTTCTTTCTTTCTTTCCCTCCAGGATTATGACTGGGGCTCAGTGCCTGCACTATGAATCCACTGCTCCTGGAGGCCATTTTTCCCACTTTTGTTGCCCTTGTTATTATTGTTGTTGCCATTGCTGTCATTGCTGTTGGATAGGACAGAGAGAAACAGAGAGAGGAGGGGAAGACAGAGAGGAGGAGAGAAAGACACCTGCAGACCTGCTTCACCGATTGTGAAGCGATGAACCCCCCCCCCCAAGAGGTGGGGAGCCCGGGGCTCGAACCAGGATCCTTACTTAACTCTAGTCCTGGTGCTTCACTCCATGTGCACTTAACCTGGTGAACTACTACCCCGCCCCCGCCCCCCGCCCTCGTTCTCCGCTCTTGCCCACTTCCGCTCTTCCTTTGAAGACAGACTTTTCCTACTTCTCGTTTTCAAATGTATTTATTTCAGGAAAGAATGTCTGCCTCACTCCAGTGCAAGCAGAGGCAGGGATGGAACCCAGGGTCCCAAGCATGCACACCCATGTTCCATGAACCACCTCCCTGGCTTCATTAAAAACATTTTTTTTAAAAGGAAATGACCCAGCGACACGAGAATGGGTCAGACAGGGCAGTGCCAACTCCACCCAAGTCCACATTCTTTCCATCAAGTTCCTGCGGACCTTCCCCGACCCAAGCCACTAGCCCCAGGATTTGAATCATGCCAGTGGGAGGAAATGGACTTGGCTGGGACAGATACAGAAAACACCAGCCCACCAGCTGGGTACTCTGCCCCATCTGTGACACTCTGCTTTTGCCAAACATCTCCCAGCTTCTTGTCACCTGCTCAGGTGTTGGCTAGTGTCTCACTAGCGTTGAGTCTCCTCATTTCATGCACACGAGCCATGGGTACCACTGTCCTGTACTCCTTCCCATTCTGTTACATGGAAGCATCTCCTTTTGTTCCAACCACTGGGTGTATCAAAGATGGAATTCTTATTTCTATAACTATATATGTATTTCCTCCTTTCTTTTCCTTTTTGTTTTGCCTACTATTCCTATGCCCTGCCTCCTCTTCCTTTCTAAACCACACCTACACCTGTCACTATTTCCGAAATGTCCTTCCTTTCCCCCCCCCTCTTCTCTTTCAGGGTCCCAGTAATAGTCAACCCATATCTGTGACCTTGGGAGAAATAAAACTGTGGTTTCCCATAGAGGGGATGGGGACACCGAACTCTGGTGGTGGTAACGGTGTGGCATTATACTCATCCTATGATTCTGTAAATCAATATTAGATCACTAATGAAAAAAAGATGGGATTCTTTTTAGTAATGATTTAATAGTGATTTACAAAATGATGAGGCACAGGGATCTCCTTCACCTGGCTTGGCCCATGGGCATGGATTCTTAGTTTTCTGATTAGACTTCATGGAGCTGGGGCCTCAAACACGCACTATCCCACCACTTTGGGGCGGCTTTTTTCTTTTTCTTTTAGTGATTTAATACTGATTCACAAAATTAGGAGACACAAGGTATAAACTCCACACCATTCCCACCCCCAGAGCTCTGGGTCCCCATTCCCTCCACTGGAAACTGCAATAGTTCTCCCAAGGTCACAGATAGGGGTTGACTTATTTCTTTTTTTAAATATAATTTTTAAATGTATTTTTTGTTTATTATTGGATAGGTACAGAGAGAAATTGAGAAGGGAGGGGAAGACAGAGAGGGAGAGCCCTGCTTCACCACTTATGAAGCTTTCCCCCCGCAGGTGGGGACCAGGGGCTTAAATCTGGATCCTTGAGCACTGTAAAGTGAGCACTTAACCAGGTGTGCCACCACCTGACCCCCTATTATTTCTCAACTATATATATTTGCCCATTGTTTCTCTGGCCCTGCCTTCCCTACAGCTATTAGTACACCTACATCTATTACTACTCCCAATGTTTTTCTTCTGTCCTCTTCTTTCTCTGTGTCCTGATGGAATTAGAGTTCAGGGCCCTCTGGTCATCTTCCCCTAACACTGCTCCCTGCCTGGAAGTATGGACCAAAATTCTTTTGTGAATGCAGAAGGTGGGAGTTCTGGCTTCTGTAATTGCTTCTCTGCTGGACATGGGCCTTGGCAGGTGGATCCATACCCCCAGCCTATTTCTAAAGGATGGGACTCTTCACTCAAATATTCATTCCACCCCAAAATCAGACCCCAGGCAGCTTCCGCAGCAGGAAGAGTGGTAGAGGGTGTCTTTCTACCTGTCTGGGGTTCTAGTTACCAGTATATTCTGCACTGACTTGAAATCTGCTCCGGTTCCATTGCTCAGCCCCACCCAAATGCCAATACAACAGAAAGAATGAATTCAGTGTCTCTCTTCTGCAAGACTACCACTTACTCACCACAATCCTTTTATCTTTGAACTCAAGACCGTGTGCAACTATATTACTACTGAAAAGCTTCCCAGACTCAATTTCTCCTTATCCTTTTTTTTTTTAAGAAACAGTGGGGAGGTGTGTGTGTGGAGGGATAGCATAATAGTTATACAAACAGACTCCCATGCCTGGAGGCTCCTAGGTACCAGGTTCAAACTCCCATACTACCATAAGCCAGAGCTGAGCTGAGCTGAGCTGAGCAGTGCGGGGGTGGGGGGGGGGGCGTGAGAAAATAATAATAATAAACTCAAACAACATCAAATAAATACATCTTTGTGGGGCTGCGGCGGTGCACATCTTGTGAAGCATACATATTAGCATGCATAAGGACCCAGGTTCAAGTCTCTAATCCCCCCCTACCTGCGCGGGGGGGGGGGGCTTGTGAAGCAGGTCTGTAGGTGTCTCTCTCCCTCTCTATCTACCCCCCCCTTAATGTCTCTCTGTTCTATCCAATACAACAGAAAGAAGGGGGCGTAGTAGAGCTAGACTAAGGGGAGAAACCACAGCACCATTCACCATTCTTGGAGGTTCCCCACCCCCACCCCTGGGTCTGGGTCTGTTCATGGTACAGCATCCAACCCCTGCAGAGAGGGTCTATTTTGTTTTGTTTCGCTTTGTTTGGGGAAGGTTTTCAAAGTGACAACAGGCAAGGGATAAATATCCAAAGCTTCAATATCAACAAATACTTTCACACTTAAAAAAAAATAATCGGGGGCTGGGTGGTGGTGCACCTGGTTGAGCGCACATGTTACAATACTCAAGGACCCAGGTTCGAGCCCCTGGCCCCCACCTGCAGGGGGAAAGCTTCACAAGTTGTGAAGCAGGGCTGTAGGTATCTCTGTCTCTCGTCCTCTCTCTATCCTTCCCTTCCCTCTCGATTTCTGTCTCTATCCAATAAATAAACAAAGATAATAAAAATATATATTTTTAAAAATCCACGTGTCGGGGTAGGCAGTGCTGCACTTGGCAGAGCACACACATCATCATGTCTGAGGCCCTGGGTTCGAGTTCTCGGTCCCCATCTGCAAAGGAGGAAGCTTCAAAAGCGGTGGAGTAGTGTGAGTGTCTTTCTCTTCTGTCTCTATGGGGGGAAAAAACACCAGAGGGAAAAGAAATCACCAGGGGCTAGGCGGTGGTGCACCTGCTATAGTGCACATGTTACAATGTGCAAGGACCCAGGTTCAAGACCCTGGTCCCCATCTGGGGGCGAGGGGATAATTTGGGTGCAGTGAAGCAATGCTTCAAGAGTCTCTTCTCTCTCCCTCCTTATTTCCCCCTTCCCTCTCAATTTCTGTCTCTACCAAAAATAAGAAAAGAAAGTATCTTTTTTTCTGTCTCCAGGGTCATTGCTGGGGCTTGGTGCCGGCACTATAAATTCACTGCTCCTACCACAACATGGGCAACAAGAAGGGCAACAAAATGGGGAAAATGGCCTCCAGGAGCAGTGGATTCACAGAGCAGGCACCGAGTCCCAGCAATAACCCTGGAGGGGGAAAAAAATTCACCGCTCCTGTGGCTATTTTTTTCCCTTTCTATTTATTATTCTTATTATTGTTTATTGAATAGGACAGAGAAATTGAGAGAGGGAGACAGAAAAAAGAGAGACACCTGCAGACAAACCACACCTCTCATGAAATGTACCCCCTGCAGGTAGGGAGCAAGGGCATAAACGCAGATAGATCCTTGAGCTGATAACCTGTGCACTTAACCTGCTGTGCCAACCATCAGGGCCCCCGAAAAGCCACTGGGAATGGCAGCATTATCATGTAATCATTGGGCTCCAGTGACAACCTTGGTGGCCAAAAACTTTTTTTTTTTTTTTAAAGTGGGTGGAGTGGGAATAACTCACCCAGCAGGGCACAAGCTTTGACATGCTCACGTGGGTTCAACCCTGGCACCAGCTCGCCAAACTGCAGGAGAACGGGGGGGTGTGCCCACAGTAGCTGATTGTGGGGGCTCTGGGGCTGCCACAGGGTCCCTGCACACCAGGAAGGGAGCGGTCTGCTCATGAAGGCAGCTGTGATGCCAAGCTCAGTTCCTCTAACAAAGACTCACGGGGTAGGGCTCACTGCAGAGATGCCAGTGGGGCCACACTTCCCGTCCCCAAATGGGAGGATAAATCAGCCCTGAGGCCATCAAGAGACCCCATTTCCTCCCAGGGAGCTCAGATCACAGCAAAAGCTCCCAGTGTTGCCAGGGGTTGGAGGCTGGGTGTGGTTTTTCACGTTGGAGAGCTGTTGACAAAAGGTTTAGGGTGCAGAAGGATGAATATGGGCTGATCTCACTCACAGGCAGAAGTTGAAAAACAAGATCAGAAGGGAAAACTCTAAGCAGAACTTGGACTGGAGCTGGTGTATTGCACCAAAGCAAAAGGCTCTGGGAGTTGGGGGGCGGGTTCAGGTCCTGCTGTGCTATCATGTGGGAAAACTGGGTAATGATACGCACGTACAAACTATTGTATTTACAGCCGACTGTACAACATTAATCCCCCAATAAATAAATTAAGAAATAAAAAAGATTTAGCATGGGGATGGCATGAATTCTCACTCCCATTTCTGCTCTATGTTTATCTTCCTTAAGACAGAAACAGAGAGTGTAAATGAGATCACAACACAAAAGCTTCCTTCCATGCTACCCACGGGGGCTGGGCTTGAACCTGTGGTTCCTTTTAAAGAACAAGGCACTGGAGGTGGAGGAAGGCAGGCAGTGCAACACCTGCTAACGTGCACAAATCAGCATGCACGAGGCCCTCGGTTCAAGTCCCCGGTCTTCCCACCTGCTGAAGGGGGAAGCTTAGTTTCAAAAACTAATGCAGAGGCTAGCACAGTATCTCAGCCTGCATGACTCTGCCACTCCCAGTGGCTATTTTTATGTTTAATTTGTCTTTTGCCACCATACAACGTTATTGCTGGGGCTCAGTGCCGGTGCTACAAACCCACCACTCCTGGTGGCCATTTCCTGACCCCCCCTTTTTTTCTTTCTATTTTTTAATTGGATAGGACAGAAATAAATTGAGAAAGGAGGGGGAGATAGACAGAGGGAGAGAGAAACATAGCCATTTGCAGACTGGCTTCACCGCTCATGAATCTTCACCCCTGCAAGTGGGGAGTTGGGGCTCGAACCCAGTTTCTTGCACTTGGGTTATGGTATACACAAGACAAAGCAAGCACACTATCTAGGTAAGGTCTTTGTCTGGCCTTCAGGCTTTTCTGGGTTCGGTTGCTGTTGTTGTTTTAAATCTATTTTATACTTACAATGTAATCTTTATTTCCATTTGACATTTGTCTTTCTACTTTATTTACTAGATTAATTATTGGGTAGCCAAATTGGGTTGTGTGCTGTTTTACGAAGTGTGTGACTCAGGTATGAATCGTGAAGGAAGGCTGGTGCTATTTTCTCTTTGGTTCTCTATCTTCTCTGCCTTTATCAAGAAGAAAAAAAATCTAGGGCTGGAGAGGCAGCATAATGGTTCTGCCTGAGATTCTGAGGTCCCAATCCCCAGCATCACCACCAGGCAAAGCTGAGCAGGGCTCTGGTCTCTCCTTCTCTGTATATCTCTCATTAAAAATGAAATGAAAATGGGGACAGGCAGTGGCACACCTGGTTAAGCGCATGTTACAATGCACAAGGACTCAAGTTCAAGTCCCCAGTCCCCACCTACAAGGGGGAAGCTTCACAGGTGGTGGGAAGCAATGCTTCAGGGGTGTCTCTCTTCCTCTCTGTCTCTCCCCTTCCCTCTCAATTTCTGTCTTTATCCAATAAATAACTTTGAAAAACATGCCATATTTTTAAGACTTAAAAAAAAAAAACTACATAGAAAAATTTATTGGGCCAGGCAGTGGTGCACCTGCTTAAGCACACACATTACAGTGCACAAGGACCTGGGTTCAAGGCCCTGGTCCCCATCTACAGGGGGAAAACTTCACGAGTGGTGAAGCAGGGCTGCAGATGTCTCTTTGTTTCTTTACCTCTTTTTTTTTTCTTGCCTCCAGGGTTATTGTTGGAGCTCGGTGCCTGCACTACAAATCCACTGCTCCTGAAGGCTATTTTTTCCCTTTTGTTGCCCTAGTTGTTTACTGTTGTTGTTATTATTGTTGTTGGACAGGACAGAGAGAAATGGAGAGAGGAGGGGAAGACAGAGAGGGGGAGAGAAAGACAGACACCTGCAGACCTGCCTCACCACTTGCGAAGCGACTCCCCTGCAGCTGGGGAGCTGGGGGCTCGAACTGGGATCCTTATGCCGGTCCCTGCGCTTGACACCATGTGCGCTTAACCCGCTGCGCCACCGTCTGCCTCCTCTTTTTATCTTTCTTTCTTTTCATTTCCTTCCTTCCTTTCCCTCTCCCTCTCTCTCTCTTTCCTTCTTTCTTTTAACCAGAGCACTGCTCAACTCTGGTTTATGGTGGTGCAGGGGATTGAACCTGAGACTGGAGCCTCAGGCATGAAAGTCTCTTTGCATAACCATGATGCTATCTACCCCATCTGTCTCTTTCCGTCTCTATCCCTCCCCCCTCAATTCTCTCTATCCAATAATAAATAAATAAAAGATTTTTAAAAAATTATTCCACACCTGCAACACATAGCATTAGGTCTGAATATATGTGCCCACTAAGCAGGTGGGGACAGTTCCTTCAGTCCTGCACCCCATGCGTCCTGGAGCCCCCACACATCCCAGGGACAGGAGACGTGACCTGGGACACACGCACCTTTCAGCGTCACCCAATAGTGCTTCCACTTCCTCCGAGCCACCAGCTCCAGCTTCCTCTCCTTCTGCAGAGTGACCAGGGGCTTGAAGAAGAGCCAGCCGGCCTTGCGCACCACACCCTGCTCCTTCTCGAACAGCAGGTCCAGCTGCTCCAGGGAGCTGAGCGACTCACTGCTGGTCTCGGCCGTCTCGCTGGACGTCTCTCCGGGCTCCGTATGGGCC